>NC_080546.1:94218756-94500648 GCF_028640845.1 Ahaetulla prasina
CTAAAATTTGCAACTTTTTAATGACCCTTTTGCTCTTTATTCCACAAAAAATATCTTTAAACTTGTATTTAAAACTTATTTCACTAAAGATTGAAAGAAATTGAGCTAGTATTGTAAGAACTTGTTTCTGAATGGTCCCAAAATCTAAAATCAAAAACTAAAAATACCAAGCAATTTCCAAAAGTGATTAGAAAAGGATGTTACAAATCCAGTGCCCTTTTGAAGGCAGCAAATTGAGCAAGCCACCTCTTTCCTCATCTCCCAGAGTTTCAAATTCACTGCAGATTGCTGTTTCCTCTTTAGGAGCCACTGTCTGGAGCACTTGTGGGTGATCCCAAGTCGTCTCCTGGTCCACAGAGGACTCTTTGCTCCCAGTTAAGTTTTGTTCAGTTTGCTATCTCTTCCCCATTTTTGTTTGCATTTTAACTGTTTTACTGGCCTGGTTTGCTTTTTAATTTTTGTGATGCTAAAAGATATCAGAAAGAGGTAGAGATCCTGTTCTTCCACGGTTGCACAAATAGATTAAAAGGGACATGTATGTTGGGAAGGGATTTAGTGCCCACTTTCTTGATTGAGGTTGTGTCTTAAACCTCCAACAAATGTTCAGCTAAGGCTTCTTAGCACCCCTCCCAGCTATCACTCTTAAATACTCTACAATCACCCAACAGCCCAAGATTGGTATGCAAGTTACCTAAAGACTGATGGTGAAGGGCTAAAAAGGCACCCTAAGCCTCACCCAACAGCACCCCTGGCTACAGAGCTACAAACAATGTCGCACTTCCAAGGTCCGAAGGACTTAAGGCAACTGCAATGAGATGGGACGATGCCATTTGACCACTCCTGTGTAGGTGCTGAGAGTCAAAGATGGCTTGGTGACAGTGAAGGGAGCTGGATGGCTTTGCAGACCAGCCTTTCAGCTACGGGACTACCCAGGCTTTGAGCTGTGGTGCTTGGCCCCTCTGGGCTTCCAGCTGCAATTCCTTTCCACAAACTACGTGACTTTCTGTCTCTGAAATCCTGTGGCGGTCTGAAGGGCAGGTGCTTGATGCTCCCTCCTTCGCTTCTGGTTTTCTTGCACTGGAAGCCATTTCCTAGCAGAAAAAACCCTGTTGCAACCCTTCTGCCTGCCACCCCCAACTGAGGGTGGGTCCTGTTGCAGGCCAGTATCCTTTGCAGCCACAATGTACAGATGGGGGGAGGGAAGAGGCAGCAAAATGGCAGGAAATTTGCAAGAGAGCTGTTCACGCCCTCCTTTTCCCTTCGCAGGTGCTGGCATTTACAAAGACATGCATGGGGTTGGGTGGATCTTGCTCCCCTTGGAAGAGGGGTTGTTCCCTTCCACCTCGATGACCTTGACACCTGCTGAGGGTATTCGGTAAGACTTCGGATGGGGGGCAGCCCTAGCCCAGCCCGCCTCTGTTCCCGGAAGACTTCCGGAGCTCCAAACTAGTCGGGCTTCGATCTCTCTCCCCCCCTCTGCCCCCCTCTCTCACACACACGTTGGTTCTCCTCCGAACGGACCCCCTGTAAAGCAGCCGGCTGAGGTAGCCAGAGACAGTCCGGACAGAGTCCTCGCTACTGCAGCCGTGGCGACTTTACACCCAACGCATCTGGAGAAGCGACGCCCCGTCCCTCCGCCCGGCTTCCCAGGCGGGATTTTGAAGCCCACCCCCACTTCGCCCGGGTCAGAGGCCGATCCCCCCTTCTCGCGAACGGCCCCTTTCCCTGCCGGGTGGCCCCAGCGCTCTTGGCCTTTCGCCGCAGCCTGCGCCCGCCAAACCAGGCAGCCCAAGTCCCGCGCCTCTTTTTCCGCCAAGGCCCTCGGGGGCCCCAACCGCCACGCGACGCCCCAGCGCTGACCTTGCCCTG
This sequence comes from Ahaetulla prasina, assembly GCF_028640845.1. Classification (NCBI taxonomy): domain Eukaryota; kingdom Metazoa; phylum Chordata; class Lepidosauria; order Squamata; family Colubridae; genus Ahaetulla; species Ahaetulla prasina. Next base: position 94,220,626 of record NC_080546.1, read on the forward strand.
CTCCGTTGGGACGGCCGCCTCCATCCCGCGTCCGTCTGTCGCTCCGTCGGAAGGGCTGCTGCAGATGCGCCGACTCTACGCCCGCCCAGATGCCGCCCACGCGCCTGCCTGCTGCTTCTTCTTCTTCTTCTTCTGCCGCCGCCGCCGCCGCCGCCGCCGCCGCCGCCGCCTTTATAGTTGCTGGATCCTGCAGGGCGGGGGGCCCGTCGGGAGATAGGCGCGGCTGCCTCGCCCCCCGATGACGAGAGCGGGGCGGGCGGTTGGGCCACGAGACGGGCGGAGGTGGCTGCGGGGCTCCCAGCCTTCCCGCGCCGCGCCGCGCCGGCCGGCGGGCCGGCCGGCTGGGCAGAAGAGCCTCTCCGTGCAGCGGCAGGCAGCGCCCGCCCCCTCATCTCGTCCTGAGCCGAACCGGGTGGGGGGACTCAGCAGACCCCACCCGGCTGTGAACCAGCCCCGCAGCCCCTGCGAAGCCGGAGAAGCGACCTCCAGCTCCTTCCTCAGGTGCCAAGGCTCGGAAGCTGAGAGGAGAAGCGGCCCAGACTGGTTGTGGTCCCCGGCGGCCCTCGTCCCCGGCCTTAGCCCGTGCGGAAAGCCGCTTGGCCACAGGGAGCCCGGAGGAGGGAGCAAAGCGGGGCCACACCCGGCAGGGTCTGGTTGCTGCCTGGCACGGTCGAGGCTTCCGCGGGGCTTCCCCGCTTTGCTTTGGTTCTGCCCGTTTCTGCGTGGGGGACTGGCGGGGCTCCTTCCTCCCAGGAAGCTAAGCCACCGAGTGGCGGCAGCCGCTGAGCAAAACCTTGTGGGCTTCCTGGGTTCCGGGCCGGCAGCTTACGAGTGCGACGTGCCGCCTTGCGAGGTGCCCTCCTCCCCTCGCCACTCCTGGCCTGCGAGTGGAAAGATTCGGTTCAGCATCACCACCACACGTCGCACTGCCTTGCTCAGTTGCCATGGCAACCAGCCTGGCATCCAAAGAAAGAAGCCGGTGACAGCAGCGGCTCCTTGTCACTGGGCATGACGGGCTTAGACCTTTGGTGGGAGAAAGTGCCTGGCGTTAGGCTGGCACCTCTCTGGGTAACTGCACCCAAAGGCGATGAGGGTCTTGGTGGGCTCTCTGGGACATTCAAACAGAGCCAGCTCTCTGGGCTGGAGCTTGTCCAGAAGAGACTTCTGGTTGGGGTATACAGAATTTTACAGAAATATCTAAGGAATATCCAAGGGATGCGAAGAAAGCAATTGGTCTGTACGAGGGATAAAGTCTTTAGCTCTGTCCGACCAACCGTCCCAGATATTCTACTCAAGTTCTACCAGGATTTCATTCTAGGCCTAAAGCAAGCTGGGCATTGCCGCTTGCCAGTCTCCGATCCTGTTTGGCTACTTTTTGTAGAATAGATTGATGTATGTGCTATAGAATGAGATGCTCCAATGAGGTTCCCAAAAGCTTCCTTTTGCCCAGAATCTCAGACCACCTCATCTTGTCCTGACCTCTCATTGTTTTTCATTGGCATTTTGGTGAACATTCAGCACCTGATTCAATGGACCTTCATGAAGAGAACAGCCATCCCTTCCCTTTATTAAAACAAGGTTTTATTGTACTGATCATTCACAAGATTTTTATGTTGCAAATGCCTCAGGACTAAATTGCAAATTCAACCCATATACAATTGAATATCCTGCCTTTTTTCAATTTTGGGCAATCTAAATTTTTCTTGCAACAACTCACTTAAAATGATTAATGATAAGCTGAATCAAAGTCACTTGGGGGAAGCATACAATTTTAAACTGGGATTGTCTGGAATGTAGCTTATTACGTGAAGGTCAAAAGTATACTCGACATCCTCTGGACATACGTTGCAGATTTTAAATGCAGTGCAGTGGAACTACTTCTGAATTGCATCTCAATTGTTTCTGTACTATCAGACAGGTCATTTAATTACCTCTGAACTGTTGCACTCCAATAAAAAATGGAAGTGACAATGAACGGCCAAGGATAAAATTGAAGGTTAAAAGGCTCATCATTGTTTGAAAATAATAATTTAAAAATACAGATGGTTTTTCTTTTCTAAAATATGGTTAATAAATATTAATATTTATAAAAGTTTTTGCCCTCTGATGCTTTCTAAGGAAAACAGCAATTTTCAGAAATATCAGACTAATATTTCATTAATCTATTCCGAACACCCCACAACGATGAGGTGATAGCCAGCCAGGCGGAGGGCTCAGAAAGAGGCTGTTGTCGAGAGTCTAACTATCGGCCATGGGCGTATTGTGAAAAAACTAATGGACATCCAGAGTCTGGTCAAGGAGACCGATGGAGCCACAACTATTATTTCCCCCAGCATCTGACAAATCCAGGAGATCCTTTGGAGACAACTAGCACAAATGGCACCCCAGTTTGGAAGCGAGTGCCCTGGAAAAGACGGTGTTTCGCTTCACTTGCTGTCATCTCACTGTACAGGATGCAAGTCATGATGAACAAGGTCCACTTACAAGTTTTGGAGCAGAGGAACAAGACAGCAATGAATGCTTCAGGTCTGTGGCTGCATAACAGAAATGGGAGAATTAAAAAGGCTCCATTTTGCCCCAAGTAGGTAATGTTCAAAAAGAAAAAATATAGATACAACATGGCTATTCAGGCAGATTTTATTTTATTTTTTTGGCCCATGCACAAAAATTGTACTTATTCAACTGAAATCATTCTATAATTAATTTCCCAAGAAGTCAGAGCAGCTGTTGGTGGGTTGTGTTTATTAATTGGTGATGAAACCAAAAGTACATAAACTATGTATGTAAACAGGAACAAACCTCCGAGGTCCTTTATTATTGCTAAAGAGGCAATAGATCTGAGCAATGTGTTGGTTTTCACCTGTGTTTCTCTCGGTGAATGTTATCACCTGAGTGGGGTAGCTCATCCACACAAGGCCAGCATTGTGTGGATGAGTGGGGCACTGGTTGGTGTCCAAGCAGAGCTTCTGAGAGACAGACTGCAGGCCATCTAGGTTCATTGCTACTATCATAGTTGGATTTGGCAGTTATTTCTACCTGTGGAAACACAGATTGATTCTTTTGGCCATTCACATTTTACTGAGTTGCCAAATGAAACTGGGAGCAGAAACGTTGAACAGAAGAAATTGTCAGATGCTGGCTAGGAATGGCAAATTGCATCACGCTTAACACTTTCAGTAATTTTATTGGCTTTAAAGGAACGTACTGAATTACAGCCAGATAAAAAGACTGTGTCATTCTACACCAGACACTTTTTGGCACTTGTGATTTGTGTGAAGCATTTTAGAACTTCAGACAAATTGTGGTATCAGATTTCTTAAAGAAACCACACTGTGAGCTGGCCTTGTTTCCATATTAATTCTTTGGATGATGAACTGCAAAATGCTCTTGTATTCTTCGTACAGGCTGAAAGGGGCATTAGAAGACTTTTCATCAATGTCCTGTAGGAATCTACAGACCACTCCAGACAAATGGCTGCCATCCTCACAATCAAGGAGAGGCCTCTTTTAATTTCGGATTAGATCTCTGTCTCTGTGAAGCTTCCAATTCTTGGTTCTTGCCCTACCTGCAGCCATCCCAGAGAAGAAATTCACAGACCCTCTTTCCTGGGTCAGCTCTTTAAATATTGGAAGACTCCTTTCCTGACTCTTCTCCTTTAGGCACAGCAGAACTGGCTCCTTTTTCCCATTCTTCAAATTAGCCTCCAAACCCTTTACGTTCTTTCTCGCTGTTCTCAGGACTTGTTCCAGTTCCTTAGCAACCTTTTTCTCCTGTAGCAACTAAAGCTGGATACTGGATACTCCTTTCTGAAAGGTGTAATGCGCTAGGATGCCAAGGAAGAAAAGGTGTGTCAGGGGAAAGAGGTAACCTAAAGGACCTGGCAAGAGGCCAGAGAGATGTCAGAAAGCCACCGGAGGAAGTGGAGGAGATCCTGAAAAGTCCACAGGAAGCCAGAGCTGGGCCTCCAGGAAAAAGTTGGGTCACATGAAGTTCTTAACCTGGTTTTATGAACTTCCCATTTTGAATGAGTACATTCAATCAAGGGTTCGTCTTCCCTGGGGGGAAGTCTAGAAGTGGACCCTGCTTGACAGTCAACACACGAAGCGACACTTCTTAAGGTACGCTTCACGGGGGTTGGGGGGGGGAATAGTCCAAAAAGTCAGAATGATGGTTGGAATGATGGGATGCCCCCCCCTTAAATGAATTGCACATCAAGACAGGGGGCGCGTTGGTGGTCGTGGCCAATGGCTTGATGCTTTGAACTACGCTTTGTGGACCTTCCAGTCTACACTGTTGGCCTCCAGAAGAGCTGCCACTCAAAGACTTCCAGTTCAGCAGCGTGCAAAGAGAGTTCAAGCACAACTTTCTCCCTCACAGACCTTTCCCACATCAGCTGGGAGAAGGAAGGAAGGAAGGAAGGACGCACTTTTTTCTTGGAGTCTTTCTCCACCCCCACCCCCTTTAGTTATGGGGTTGTGTTTTGAGTGAGCACCATTGTCTGGGCCCCCAACCCCCCCCCCATGAGTGCCAAACAGGGCCATTCTCATGAGCTCCCCAGGAACCAAAGCCCTGAAAGGCATTTGAATGAAGCCCCTTCCCCCCCCCCAAAGAGCACTCCAGGAAACCTGCAAATCTCTTCAGAAAAGAGATGCAAATGGGGGGGGCAGTTTCATAGATCGGTACTTGTTGATGGACCCCGGTTATCCACCCCCCCGAAAGTGGGGACTTCCTGCCTTCAGTTCTGTTGTCCCCATAAGCTGAGCTGGCCCCATGTCTTTGCTCCCCCCAAGCAGCACCAGGTGCTTCCTGGTGTGTGTGTGGGGGGGAAATGTAGGGTTTGAACATAGCAGTTACAACCCCTCCCAACAGGTAAGCTTGCAAAGGTGGCTGAGGCCGGGATGAAATCCCAGTTGCCTCCTAAAAATCTTACCTTAATGCCGCCATCCTCAGCCCTTCAGGGTTGCTGCCCAATAGTTAGCCACACTGGGCAGAGCTGCAGCAGCTGGAGTGCCACAGTGGTTTCCAGGCCAAGTGCAAATCTGAAGGCTTTTTTATGCCTGCTCACCTCAGTTCTCCTGGCCCCGCGGCTTGGTCCAGACTCTGGTCCTGACTCCCTCTGCAAGGCCAGCAGAGCTCAGCTTCAGGGAAGGGGCCGAAGAGCAGCCAGGCCAAAGGGTGGGGAGGGGCCAGGGGCAGCCCCGCTTCCTTCCTGGGGCCTTGACTGGTTGCTCTTTGCAGCTCCTCTACCCGCTGGCTGGTCGTTATGGGAAGAGTGGGAAGGAGAGGAGGGCTCACGCATCCGAAAAGCAAGGCGCACATCTAAGCAGGGAATAGTATAGTAGGGTGTGAACCAGCTGTTTCCGTATTGCACCTGCAGGTATTTTTAATGTACCTTTTTACTGTTAAAGAAGGACCCGAAAGGTAAATCCTAGGAGGAGCTGCTGCTGCTGCTTCTGCTGCTTTCCTTCATTTCTCTAAAGCCAGGACTTCTGCACAGGAGCGCTTTCTCCGGGTTGAAGCAAAGGGGAGGGCCGCCCTTCCAACGGCTCCCCCCTCCTGCGGGGCCCGGGAACTCTTCGGTTTTGCCACTGCAGAAGGACGGGGCTCCCTATGGAAGGCGTCCTTAAGCACCAATAGTGGAAAACCGGGCCGCCCTGGGCATTCACGGCCGCAGAGAGAGGAGGAGAGCGAGTGTCTGAAAACAACAAAACACCTGAACCGGCAAATCCTGCAGGCGGGCGGGAAGAGAAAGGCTGCCCCACTCCCGCTCCATCCCCCCGGCTTGCAGCAACAGCCTCCCCCAGGCGACGGGCTGGAGACTCCGGTGCCTGCGAGGGAAGCTGCTCCGAAGGGCCCCGAGAGCCAGAGGCTCCTTTGGGCGCCCTGGATGCCGGCCAAGGAGGGCGCTCCGCTTCCTGCCTCCCCTCGGCCTGTCTGGGGCCACGCACGAGGGACTTGCCCGTCCGGATCCCTCCGTTCCGGCTGAGCGGCTGCAGCTGCACCCCCGCCCCGTCCCCCGTGGCTTTCTTTGCTGATGCTTTGAGCTTGGCATGCTGACTGGGGAATTCTGGGAGTTGAAGTCCACCCATCTTAAAGGGGAGAGGGGAGGTTGAGAAACGTCTCAGGAATGGGGGCGTTGGAGGGGGCTTCCACTGCAGGCGGTGTGAAAAATTTGGGCAAAGATGTTTGTGAGTGTGATGATGATGGAATTATCAAGTTCTAAAAACACCAAAGCAAAACAATTCAGCCCCTGCCAGAAAGTATCAAGGCTTGTAAACTATTAAGACAATCAGTGGTGGGATTCAAGTAATTTAACAACCAGTTCTCTGCCCTATTGATTTCTTCCAAAAATCAGTTTACCAAACTGTTCAGAAAGTTAATAACCGGTTCTCCTGAAGTGGGGCGAACTGGCTGAATCCCACCACTGAAGACAATGAAGCAGATTCTGAAGTCAACCACAAAGGAAACATTTCATTTTTGAGAAAGGAAGCAGAAACTAGGAGTAATTTGCAACCTCGAAGCTAAATGTTACAAATTGCTAGCAAATGGTTGAGAAAACATTTAAGCCACAGCAGAGCTGCATTTTCAAAATCTTTTATTGCAACAACTCATTGCAAATCCCGCATGACCTCAGCATGAAAAAAAAAGAAGGCGACAGAGAGGAACAAGTGTCTTTGACTGAATAACAATCTGGGAGGGGAGATCCAATTTAGGAAGAGGAGGAGGTGGCAGCAGTCGAGAATAACGGAGGCTGAGGAAGCTGCTAGCAGGGGAAGGGGCAAACCCCACCCCCCCACCCTCTCCAGGTGCGAGGTGACATTAGCAGGGGCTGCCATTCGAGCAGCTGCAGAAATGGGTGGGGGGAGCAGCCTGGACAGAGCCAGAGAGCAGAAGGGCCACCTGGAAGCCACTCAGGTTTGCCATCATGCTAAACATAAAAACATGTGAGGAGGGGAATGACCAATTAATGCTTGTTAATTCTTGTGAAAACGGAAGGAAAATGTGTGGTGACACAGACAGTGGGGGGGGGAGTGGGGGAATTTTCTGCAAGGAGTGAGTCAGAATTTGGTTACACCCAGTGCTTCTTTCTGCAGAAATCTTGTGGCCCCAAAGCAGAGTTTTCTTCTCCTCCTCTCCCTCAACATTCAGACTGCCCCATCCTGATTGATGTTCTTGGATCAGAGAGATGAACATCTGGTGTTCTTCAGTCTTTCCATGTAGGTGGTCTAATGCCAGCCATCACATCCTCTTGGAGCATCTCTCCCCGCTGGATATGGGGCATGGATAGGGCAGCAGAGAGAAGTGGATTCAGAAAATTCCTGCTGAGGCCTTTTCCATCCTTGTGGAGGAGAGAATGACCAATTTAGCTAGTGCAGGGCTGGGCAAATATCCAGCCAGGTGGAGCAACTGGGCAACAGACCCTTCCTTCGGGCGGCCCATCCCGCTGGGCTCGGCTGCACGCTGACCGAGCCCAAAGCCCAGAAGGCCCACTTGTCCTGAAAGGAGGATGGGTGGATCTGACCCACCATGGCCTCTGAAGCAGGCCGAGAGCCCATCCCACAAAACCATGGGTCCTGCCAGAAGCTGCATGGGATGGGGTGGCCCCTTCTGGGGCCAAGGTGTTCCAGGGGCTGATGCTAGAAAGGGGTGTTTTCTCTGGCTGCTTAAGGGGGGGGGGGCTCTTGGGAAGCAGCAGGCCTTCCACAGAGGTCCCAGCCCAGGAGCTTGTAGAGCATCAGGGTAAGATCACCTGGATAAGATCAGGGCAAGAAGTCTGCCTGGGGGTATGGCAAAGGTCAGAGGACCCAGAGGCTGGGAGAGGCTGAAGTCTCAGGAAAAACTGGATGAAAATGGCCTGGGGGGAGAGCCGCTTCTCTCCAATTAGCATGCAAAGGCTGTGCCCCTTCCCCGCACTTGGGGCCCCTACCTGCAGGAGCCCTGGGGAAGAGCCTCTCCTGGGTGGAGAGCTATCTCCATTCCTTCCCTAGACCCTGGATCCTGCCTGAGGGGAAGGCGTGATACTCAGTCCAGTTTGAAGTTCATAATTGTGATCCCATGGAGGTGACTGGAGGTGACCTCTCTCCCACTTCCCTGGAAAATTTTTATATCCAGAACCTGCCAGCTTGTAAGGGAGGCCCAAGAAAGAGACTCAAACCAGGTGGCCTTCGGTTGGCCACTTTGGGAACGGAATGAGACAACTCACCCGTAGGACAATTCAACAAATACAAAAGTGAAATTAATTTCAATGGAACTATGGCCAATAATAAAATAAAGTCAATCTACAAATACAAGAGTTACAAGAAAACATGGTCACCTAAAACAAAAGTAATTCAATTAAATGATTAATACAGAGTTGAATTGTGGGAACATGGATTTGTCTTCACTTAATTGTTTACAGTCAGCTACAACTCAAAGGGGAATAACTTTTATCAGTTTGTTTATGAACTTTTACATTTAGAAATTATCCAGCTAAGCAAGCATAGATGACATAAACTCTACAGCACTCGAGGCCCTGATGTGGTTCCCAAAGATCTCTCCCTGTTAAGGAATAAGTGAGCAACTGGAATTTGGGTTTGTTAAGAAAAATGGATTAAAAAAAAAAATTCTACAGCAAAAACGTCAAAATGCTATCTTATTTGGATTGGATGACACAAATGAACCTGATATCACAAAGGTTTGTAACATCATTAGCTGCCATAATACACCAACCATCTCCCTAAAAGAAATCATCGAAGTCTCCAGAGATGGACCAGAATACAAGAACAGAGATGGCTCAGTGGCCCCATGATTCTGTAGAGTCATTTGCAAAAACGAGGCCAGCAAACAAAAGTTAAATTTATACTATAAATTCAATTGCCAGATCCAACTCTAACTACAGCAAACTTCAATCACAGCCTGCCCTATCCTTACTACAGCACATCTGCTGCCGTGAACTCTGCACAGAACTCAAAAGACTCCAAGACCAAGGCAAATCTAACCTATACATCAACTACTACACTGACTGCATAAAAAGTTAAACCTATAATCAATCACCCAACGTTCAACCATCACAAAAAACATCCAACCATCCATCATCCAGTACATCCAACCATCCTTCATCCACAACTAGGTACGCACGCCCCTTACTTCCTCAATACCAACCACTACTGACCTTAAATGCAAACTAATAAACACAAGAAGCATCATAAACAACATGCCTAAACTCCTCCTCTTATTAAATACTGCTACATTTGACATATTTGTCTGTGAAACATCCCTCTCTGACTCCATTATCACAGTAAGAAAATACCACATTTACTGGTCTGATCACAAAACCCACAGAGGTGGTGGAGTAAGTATCTTCTACAAAAAGTCACTAAACCTAAAAAATATTCAAGTTGCACATGAACTCGCTCTTCCAGAAACTATCGTCTGCGAACTTAAACATCACGCTTTGCTTACTATGTTACTGAGCCCCCGACTATGACATCGCACATGCAAACAAGTTAACCACACCACTAACATAGGTAGCCTCTTGCTCCTACCCTCTCCGGGTGACCTCAACCTACCTCTTATTAATTAGATAATAAACAAATGTACAACTGAACCCATCCATACAATCCTATATAATGCTGTTACTAATCTAGGTCTAGATCAACTAGTAACTAAAAACACTAGACTCAACAACTGCTTCAACCTCATCTTCTGCAACAGCTTAAACTCAATTCATGGACTACAAATAAAAGAACTCTTTTCCAATAGTGACTACAAATAAAATAACTCTTTTCCAACAGTGACCACATGATTGACTTTTGTCTCAATATACTCCCTTGGGTATCACCATAATAAGGGAATACCCAACTACAACTTCAAAAAAGCCAACTATGATCTCATAGCCACTGAGCTCTCATCTCCTGATTGGCAAATTCTATTCTCTTACTGTAACACTGCCGAAGACCATTATAACATTTTCTTGCTCAAAGTCAATAGAATTATTAAACTACTAATCAACACCACTAATCAACACCAAAACCAAGAAAAACAAATTACCCATATCAATAAGAAAGCTCCAATCCAAAAAAAAAAAATCCCTCTGGTGAAAAAACAAAACTGGCTATCTAGCTAACTTTAAAAGCCGCTACAAAAAAATATGCCACCAAATAAAGACTGAATGCACCAATTACCACATCAAACAAGAAGAAAACCTTCTGCGCACGAAATCCAACCGCGCCTTCTATAATTTTGTAAACAACAAACTTAAAGATTTGAGATCCATCCCACCTCTAAAAGGACCTAACAATAACAAATGCAATGATGGAGTTAAAGCAAACCTCTTTAACACATTCTTCGGCTCAGTCTTTGTAAACAGCAATGGCTCATCCCCAACATTCCCTAATTGTACTACTAATAACTATGATGATCTAACACAAATAGATTTCACAGAAGATAACATTGAAAAGGCATTATGTAGACTAAAATCATCTCTATTTGTTGGACCTGATGGACTTATACATTCTTCTTAAAAAAGCTTTCCACTGCTATAGCAGAACCCCTAAGCATAATATTTGAAAAATCTTTCAGGACCAGCTCCCTAACCAAACTATGGTCACTAGTCACAGTCATCCCTATCTTCAAAAAGGGAGATCCCAGCCTAGTTGAGAATTACAGACCAATCTTTTTATGCTGCGTCACCTACAAAGTCATGGAATCAATCATCAACCAATCCATTATCCTCCACCCAGAAACAAACAACGTACTCTCTAATAAACAATTTGGTTTCAAAAAAAAATTATCCTGCAATCTACAACTTCTACACTGACAAAACATATGGACTACAAATCTTGATCAGGCAAAGCAATAGATGCAATTTACATAGACTTCTGTAAAGTCTTTGATTCAGTGGTACATGACAAACTACTTCTAAAACTAAAAACTTATGGCATCTCCAGACCCCTCCATAATTGGATAACCATGTTCCTGTCAAACAGATAGCAAGGGTTCAAAATAGGGAGTGCCCTATCAAATCCTGCACCTGCTAATAGCGGTGTCCCCCAAGGCAGAGTTCTAGGACCAACACTCTACATACTATACATAAATGACCTTTGTGATCATATATAAGTAACTGTGTTCTCTTCTCCGATGATGTAAAACTATTTAACATCACCAACAATGCTGCTACCCTTCAAAAAGACCTTGACTTTGTGTTGGAATGGTCAAAAAATTGGCAACTCCAAATCTCAAACAACAAATGCTCAATCTTACACATTGGCAAAAGGAATCAGAACACAAAATACAAGCTGAGTGGACATGAGCTTGTAGATGACCCTCACTCTGTCAAGGACCTTGGAGTACTCATATCAAATGATCTAAGTACCAAAGCCCACTGTAACAACATTGCCAAAAAGGCATTAAGGGTTGTAAACCTAATCTTGCGTAGCTTCTTCTCTGGTAATATTACACTACTAACCAGAGCATGCAAAACATTTGCTAGACTAATTCTTGAATACAGCTTGTCTGTCTGGAACCCGTAACTGCATATTGGACATTAATACAATTCAGAGAGTCCAGAGATATTTCACAAGAAGAGTCCTCCAATCCTCTGCTCACAGCAAAATACCTTATGCTACTAGACTTGAAAATTTTGGGCTTAGAAAATTTAGAACTATGCCGCCTTTGGTATGACCTAAGCATAGCTCCTAAAATATCTGCTACAATGTCCTACAATGTCAATGACTACTTCAGCTTCAACCACAACAATACACAAGCACACAATAGATACAAACTTAAAGTGAACTGCTCCAAACTCGATTGCAGAAAGTATGACTTCAGTAACAGAGTGGTCAATGCCTGGAATGCACTACCAGACTCTGTGGTCTCATCCCAAAACCCCAAAAATGTTAACCTAAGACTGGCTATTGTTGACCTCACCCCATTCCTAAGATGTCTGTAAGGGGCCTGCATAAAAGCACCAGCGTGCCTTCTATCCCTGTCCTAATGTTCCCTTTAATTGTATTCACTTTATGTATTCAATTCATGCTTATACTTATATATACTATCTAATATGTATTCAAATACGGTAAATAAAAATAAATAGTAAACAAGATGATTCCTCGGTGGGTCTTAGTGTTTATTTTTTATTTATTTTATATATATATAAAATAATAAAATAAGCATGAACAAACGAGATGATACCTCCCGCCTACCAGCCATTTGGAAATCCGCCCTTATTGACAAACGAGTCCCTAACACGAGGAATGACACCAGACCCACACTCACGAGGTCCACACAGGATGTCATCACCACACATCCACCCAGAAAGCAGACCCAAACCCACACTGATCAAGAAGCACGACCAAGGACCAGAAGCCAGACCGCAGCTGCAACATTAGCCATTTCAAACCCCTCCAATCCATACATACAGCAGACAGACACCCACTATGAAGATGTAGCACGACCACAAACACGAAGTCAAACAACAGCAATGCAGCTCACAAGCTCAAATCCCCCTGCAACTCAGGCTAATCTGAGCACAACCAAGCCCCCACCAACACAGGACACACCCCCATCCAATCAGAGCACAAAAAAAAACCCCATCCAATCAGAGCACAGCCAAGCTCCCACCCAATCAGTTCAAACCCCCACTAGCAGTTAAAAAGGAAGAAACAGCTGCAATCACACATTGCTCCCAGAACCACGAAGCTGAAGCCTGAAGATGACGAATGAGACTTCGTCGAAACGTCGCCAAGACACTTCCAATTTTACGCGGGAGAAAACCCGAATAACCAAAGACCTACATACAAACACCCGCGAAAACCTCAGAAAACATATATATATATATATATATATATATATATATATATATATATATATATATATATATATATATATATATATATATATCCTCAGCTGAATTGGGGCCTGCCCGGCACACCTCAGACTCAGGACTATGCCAGCCACCAACATGGGGGCCTGCCAGGACAATGCCAGTCAGCGAACGGGGGCTGCATTCTAGTTCTTATTAAAAAAAATTTTAGTTCAGTACTTTTTCTGAATTTTGATGTTTTGATCCAGAAACATTCATGAGGATCTGCACTGAAACTGGTGCCAGGAACTGCAGCCCCGATTTCTGTTTGGTCCCCAGGCCTTATTGGCAGAGGCCAGATATTTCTGCTGCCTCGGGAGGCTTTCTGGCAGTTCATTGCTGCTGTTTGCTTAAACAAAACTGACTCTGAACACGCTAACAAGTCCAGCTGGAAACACTGATTTTTCTTTTCAAACATCATACATTTTGGCAGCTGGTTTCTTTGAGGAAAAACACAGATTATCTGGACCTCCCATCTCTGCCAAGAAGTTCCTCTTTTCTATTTATTTACACAGAAAGTATTGATATTCAGAATTAATATTTTCAGAGTTTCTTTTTTTCCTGAAATATGTTTCCAGCAAAGCCAGTCTTTTCTACAACAAGGGCCGGTCCTCACCAAGGACTAGACACTTAGCCTCATCCACATGCATTCAGGACTCAAAGTGCTGGGTGAGAAGATGTAAGCATGAGAACTTGCCCTCTTCTCAGCTGTAGTTTGTCTTCTAAATCCACCTATTTAGCTTTGGAGGGAAAACGATGCTTCCCTCACATCCGGCATCCGGGAGAATTTGACGGAACCTCTTCCAGAAGGGCAGCCACAGAAACAGCGGTGGGAACGTGGATGGAGGCCAGGCCTCTCCTTTCAAGGATCCCTGGAACAAAAGTGTGCAAACATGCTGTGTTTGCTTCCTTATTTTGTGGTGCTGTTTAAGAAAACAAAAACCTCGCTGAAGGGTCAGTGGAAGCCGGTCAGCAGGAGCTCTGCTCTTCTAAGGAGAGGGGCAATTCCAGCCCTCCCGTGGCCAGATCTGAGCATGGTTGGGGTCCTGCACAAGCCCCTATTGTCCCCAGTGTGTTCACCACAATTGTGCAGCCTTCCCTTCCAAGTTTTTTCATCCATGATTAAAGGAGGGGGGGGAAGTGTTCTGCCAAAAGGTTTAATTAATTCATCGGTTGAACCTATCAAACAAGTCTCACTGCACCACAATAATAGCAGGAAAATAGGGTACAAAGCACCCTGATACAGCTGAGTGTTCCAGATCAAAGGCGGCCCGGCTAACCTCGAAGGGAGGCTGTCGGCGGTGCAGGGCAAAAGCCCCTCCCCCCTCCTGCGCAGTCCTGCCGGCTGTGGAAGGTGGAACGTGTTACTCCGGGGCTGTTTTCCACCGCAGCTTTTTATCAAAACAGCCTCAAAGTCAAAGATAAGGCTTGGAAAGAGGCAAACCCGGGAGGGGGGAGGGAAGGAAGGCGAGCCGGTTTTAAAGCAACCCGGATGAGGCCGAGTGCCGAATCCGGGGGCAGGCGCACCACCCAGCTGAAGGAGGGGCCCTGGACAGGCCGGAGAAAGCCCATTGCCCCCTTCTGGGCCCGGCATCTGAAGGGGTGGCCACTGGCCCCAGCCTCCAAGCAGGGGGAAGAGGGCGAACCCTCCGCCCCTGGCACCCACCAGCCCCGCTGGAAGAGAGGCCGCTGCTCCCTGCCTTGTCCATGCAGGGGGGTGGGGGCAGTGGTGGTGGGGACGCTGGGCAAGTCGTCCCCAGGTCTCCGGCGGTTCTTAGGGCTCCGGTTCCGGCCGGCCTAAGCGCAAGAGGCGACTCGCTCTGTCTGGCCCCTGGGCAGGGTTTTGCAGGTGGGAGAGCTGCGTTTTCAGCCCAGGGTTGCCAGGGCGGCTGAAGCCGCTGCTGCTATCCTGCAAGGGGAGCCCGACGAAGACCGGGGCCCGAGGCTTCCTTTGCAGGCGAAGGGCGACCTGAGAAGACTCCGAGAGCCACCGGAGTGGCTCGGGCGCCCCCTGCTGGCCACGGGGCAGGCGGCAACCTCAAGGCCCAGCCAAAGCCGCTTTGGCGCAGGGCAGCTGCCCTCCTCGGCCTGGGACAGCCTGGCCAGCTCAGCGGGGTTTAGGGGGAGCGAGCGGAGCTGCTTTGAAACATTCCAACGGGGCTCTGAGACTCTTTCTCCAAATGGAAGAGAAGGCCGAGGAGGAGGAGGAGGAAGCGGCAGGAAGAGCAAGCGCGGCTCGGCTGGCGATCCCGGTGGGGTCCGGCGGCTGCGGCAGGGGTTTTGGAAGTCGGTTGCGGCAAATGTTTGGCGTTTGCGGACTGTAGTTGTTTGGGGCTCTCTGGGGCTTCAAGGCCATGTCGAGTTTTGCGACGGAGGGAACGATCTCTCCATCAGTCCTGAAAGACACCTGCCACATACAGCTCCCCCAGCCCCCTCCCCAACTAAGTTTCTCCCATCTCGCTCACCCCATTTCCATCTCCCCTCCCCCCACGGATCCCTTGAAAGGCTACCGAGGGGCTCACGGCTCTTAACTCCCGGGACCCCGCATCCACATTTGAACTCCGAGTCCCCCATACCTATTCTCACTCCCGCGTACAGAGGCTGTATCCTATAACAGAAACTACCTACGCGGGGGCGGGGGGGGAGATTTGATGTCTTAGATTTACAATTCCGGGGGATCCCTTGGAGGGAGTCTCCAGCAGCCCCTCCCCCACCCGCGGCGTGGCCAGACCGTCTCAAAACCGACAGGAAGGACCCGATCCTAGCTGGCCGCAACGCCGCTGGGCATCTCTAGGCCACGTGGTCGTAAAGTGGAATTGCATCGCTTAGACACGCCGGATTGTTTGTGTGAAGGGCTTTGAGTGAAACTAGAGGAGGCAGAACAAGGAGCCTTTAAAGCTCCTTAAGGATTTCAAAGGCGGCGGTGGCGGCAGCTGAAGTCGAGCAACTGCGGAGGATAAGCTTCGTAGAAGCGGCTCTTGGCAGCCAGGGCACAGCAGCAGCTGGAAGCAAGCCGTTCCCCAAAAGCCCGCTCTCTTCCCTACCCAGCCACGCTGCTCCCCCCAAGTCATGCGCCGGCCGCGCCCCGGAGGTCCTTGCGCCGGGCCGGCCGCGGCCATAGCCCGAGGTTGCCTCGAAGGGGCATCGGGCAGGGCGGCCGGGCGCGCCTCCACCGGCTCTCTCCCCCGGCAACCGCGGCACACGTTCCGGGGCTGCCCGCCACACGGGGCTGGGAGGGGCGCCCGCGCTCGGCCCCCGGACGGCGTCGACGGCGCTTAAGGTGGCCTCGGCCTCTGGAGCTGAGCGGCCTCGCCGGGCGACCCCCGCCCGGACGCTGCGAGAGGACATGCCCCTCGCCGACGGCGGGACTCCGCGGGCTCTGGGGACGGGCCACGGCCGCCGGGAGAGCCAGAGAGGCGGCGACCTGCGGGCGAGACGGCCGTAACCTCCCCAACCGGGGGCTGAGGAGGGAACCGGCAGCTGCCCCCGTCCTCCCCGGCGCCGATGCCTCCCGGCTGCTGCTGCTGGGCGCACGTCCCCCCGGGCGAGCGAGCTCCGGCCCCTCCGGCGGCTGAGCAGGTGAGCGCGGGGCCCGGGAGGAGCGGCAGGGAGCCCCCCGGGCGAGGGCCGGTCCTCCTGTCTCCGCCTGCGGGAAGGACCGGGACCCTCCCCGGAGAGCCCCCCTCGCCCGCGACAAGTGGGGGGGAAGATGCGCGGGGGTCTCCCCTCGGCGGCCTCTCCGAGGTCCCGCAAGCGCTCCGGGGGCCTCCGGGGGCCACGCGTGCCCGGGACCCCCCTGGCGTCAGCGGCATCGGTATCAGCAGCAGAGCCTCCTTTGGGCGAAGCGCGCCCGGCTGCCTCCCGCCGAGATGCCGCCGCCGAGGGAGCCTCCTTAAGGCGGGGAGGGCGGCGGGTGACGCGGCCCGGGGGAGGCGGAGCAGCGGCCGGGGAGGAGCCGGGGCCTGCAGTGGAGCCGCGGCCCAGCGCGCACCGAGCCCGAGCGGCGGAGGAGGAGAAGGCGGCGGCGGCGGCGGAGGAGGAGGAGGCCGCGGCGGCGGGCCTGCTGCGCGGGAGGGCCGGGCTGGGCGCTGCCGCGAGGCTCCGGGTCAGCCCGCCTTCCCTGCGGCGGAGAGAGAGCGAGAGAGCGGCGTCCGCAGCGGCCCTTCGCCAGGCCTCCGCCGCGCCCTTCCTGGTCCATCCAGGCGAGGCCCGCCGCCCGCCCGCCCGCTCGCCGCCCGCCCGGCGGCCGGAGATGCGGGAGCGGCGGGCGCTGAGGGCCGGGCGGAGCATGAGGCCGGGGCGCGGGGCGGCGTCCCCCTGAGCGGCCGGTGGGTGAGCGAGCGGGGCGGCCGGGGGGGCGGGCGGGGAGGGTTGCTGGGCGCCGCCGCGGCCTTTCCCGCCGGAGCCGTTGGCGCCCCTGGCCGGCCCGGCCCCGATGCCCTTGAGGGCCCCGCCCGGCCTTGGCCAGGAGGAGGCGGCGGTCTTGGGCCGCGCGGGAGCCCGAGGCGGCCGGATGGCGAAGGCGGCGGGCCCGGATGGGAGGGGGGAAGGGGGGGGCGGAGTGGGGAGGGGCCCCCGTTGCGCCTGCTGGGGAGTGGGGCGGTAGGAAGCCCCTCCCTCGATTCCTCCGACGGAGGGGCCGCAGAGAGGGGGACCCCCGGCTTCCCCCCCCCCGCCCGCTCTGGTTGCAAACGGAGGAAGGGTCTTCCTTCGGGCACCTTCGCCCTGGCTGGGGTGGGGGGATAGATGGGACCGTGGGTGCGAGGCCCGTTTCTGGTCCCAGGGAAGCAAGAGGGGCTGCGGGTCAGTTTCCTTAACCGGGTTCCATAGGAAAACAGAAAAAGGTGGTTTTTCCCCCCTAGAGAAAAGGCATGCAATATGTATGTAATTTTATTTTTCATACTGAGCGATTTTATTTTATTCTGCAAGTGGAGTTACGTCCAGATTTGTGGTTTAGGGATGCTGGTTGCCTGAAAAGGCAGGCAGAGGGTGCTACCACATAATGTGATTTTTTTTGTTCCTTTGACTGGCCCACTTAACAGCTGCCTGAGTGAGTTTGTTTAGGAGCCCAGCTGGCTTCTGGGGCTGCCCTTCCTGGTTTCCCAACTTTCTCCCATTGCAGCCACCTATGGTGGAAACTGTTGCTGTTGCTGTTACATAATGAACCCATCGGCTTCCCTGATCCCCAAAGATTTATCAGCTCACCTCAGTCGCCCTTCTGCCTACGCTTTGGTAGATGTTTCTTTGGGTAGAGCTAGAAAATGTTTGTCCCTGCAAAGCTATGAAAAAACAGCTCTTTGAACGACTTGCCCTCCTCTGAACCAACATCAGCAATGAATTTTGCCTTTCTTAATGGAAATAAAGTAAGGAAGGACTGATTGATTCCAGAAAGTTGATTACAAGTGGTGGAGAATATTTTCTCTTGGCTGAGTATATTCAGGTAACCACCGTCTTCTTCCCAAGCCAGATGTAAGTGAATTTAGTTGCTTGACTCGGCTTGTAACACCAGGAGTGGCTTCTGAGCTGAACTGTTTGATTATCTGTGCTGTGCAAAACTGTGACACGCACGCAAATCATACAGTGTTCATAAAATTCTGGCATTAGGAGTTAAAAAATCTTAAGTGGTAAAAGAGAAACCCTGTATTAATTAAGGAAGGGTCAAACATATTAATAAATAGTTATGTTTTCTATCGTGCTTAAGAATTGCTTTTCTTTTTGTAATGGCCTGTTGGCAAAAGCTGAAATAGGAATGGATGGAAGCAGCAGTTTTCATTGCCTTGCAAACTCTCCCCACCATTGGCCACAGCCACTTTTTCCTGTTCTGCCTTGTGCTCTGCAGGAACCCTACGGTGCCCAGCAGCCCCAAATGTTGGAGAGCCCAACATTAAGCCCAAAAAAGATTAAATAGGCCACTCTGTGCATTAGGGCTATGGAGCTCTCCATCAGTCCCCATACACACGTCGGTTTAAATGGTGGTTATAACTGGTAACACAACATGCCGTAAATTCAGGCTAGGTACCTATATTATTCACGGACTATGTTCTATCACCTGAAGCCAAAAGCAAACCAGTCGTATCATGGGTTAATGCAATGTGTGAATGCAACAGAATGCACTTCTTCACAATTGCTTTTATCTAGCAGTTTGATGTTTAGTCTCTAGACTGATCTGCCTTAGCTCTTAGTGCTAATTGCTCACAGTTTTCCATTTTAACCATACAATTCTTTGTATATTTATTCAGAAGCAAGTTCTATGCATACAATCTACTTAGGACTCTTGCCAAATGGCTTATGATTAAATCACGGCAATAGAAAAGTTGCTTTAACAAGAACAAAAGGTTACGTTGGATTTTTAAAAATGACCACTTAAGTATCTTTTTTCAGATTTCATTTCAGTTCAAGGAAATATTTATCTTTCTATCTACAACAGAGAGTCCAGCTCACTTCCATAGAACCTGAAAGGTAGTTTTGAGACAAATGGTAATTGTTTTGGGGTTTTACAAAGTAATCTTCTGCTGGATCCATTCTGCTGGATTTTTTACTTGTTTCATTAAATGGGCAAGTACTTTAAATTCACATATCTTCTGACAAGAAGGGTGGATAACAAATTCTCATTTTGCCGTGAACGACGGGGCAAGGGGCATGTGCAGAGTGCCATTCCCCGAGTCACTCACTGCTTGCTCCCACGTGCCAAGAATTCCACCACTTCCTGGCAGGAGGAGGTTCTCATTCCAGAACTTAACAGCTGTTGCTTCTGGTCTGGGGTGAAAGCTGCCCTTTTGGCTTGGGGCCTCATGGCATTTGCATGGTTTATATTCAGATATCCCAAAATATGGTAATTGTTTTCAATTTAACACGAAGTTTGCATAGAGAGGACTTTACATGGCATATATCCTAAATTAGCTTTTAAATAAATGTAATGAAGAGCAACAGCTTTGGAAATGCAGAGCCAAGGGCACCGCTTGAGAGGCCCTGTGGCTGTGGGAGGAAGGCTGCTGGGCTCCAGCCTGGGTCTCTGAAGAGTAGGAGAAAGAGCTGGGCTCGAGGGAAGCCCACCTCCAGCACCTTTAGACAGCCATGGCTGGGAAGCATTCAGGGGGCCGTGATGGGCCTCCAGGAGGAAGAGCCACATTGTGGCTGTGGTGTCACAACTGGAAAGACATAAATGTGCCAGGCCTCTCTTGTAATAGCTGTGTTATTTGTACCGATTAATCTGATAGAATATTGGCAGCTGGTTGTGGATTCCCAGACCTTTAAAGGGGTCTTCCTGTAGTCCATAATTACGCCAGGTAGCAGCCCAGCACAGGAGGTTTTCTTGCAAATTTCATGAAACTTGTAGACTTGATTGCAGAAAGCATTCACAAAGCTCAGTGCTGTTTTGTAACATGGTTTTTGAGCAGGAATCCATGCTTAAACTGCTAGGCTGGATTTCTAAGTAATCAAAACATGAACAAGTTTTGAACTTCGCTGTTGCAATTTAGTTATCTTACCATTTAATCTTGCAGCTGTCCTGTGTTGAAATCAGATATTATGAATCAGTTTATGTTGCATTCTTCTTTTTAGTGATAAAAGGAAGAGAATTATATTCAGGCTTGAATGTTGTTCTCGTCATTATCTAAAACCAAAGGTTTCTGGGCAGAGTAAAGTTTCTAAGTGCAGCGTATGAGGCTAGAGAATCGTTGCCTAGTGGCTTATAAATGAGTGGCCATCATTGGCCAACAGGTGATAGCTGCTATATAAGTAGCAGCTGTGAGTGAAGTTGGTTTGTTCGGGAATATTGCCCTAGTTTTACTCGCTGTTAGTTTGTTGTTAATAAAGGATTATTGCTAACCGTCAAGCCTCCATTCCCTTCTTCATTCTTTGAATGAAGCACTGGCGACGAGGAGGTGGGATACCTGAGGCAACGATTCTCTAGCCTCATACGCTGCACTAAACATAAAAACAGCAAAAGAATAATTAAACCATCCTAGTGTAAGACAATTTATATTAGTTTATATAAAAAAGGGGAAAACACCATCCCTCCTGTTAATTTTTTAAAACCAGGACAATAATATTGTGACTTCAGATGCTTCCCATCAGCCATCTGACAATGGGGAAGGGCTTCTGAGAATGTAGTTTAGTTAGCAGCAAGCTGCCCGCCTCTTGCATCCTCTTAGATTTTTATTTTGTTTTCTTTTAAGGAGAAAACTGCACACCTCACAGAAGAAAGGAGTTATTCTCTTCATTGTCTTGAGATTTAGAGTATGTTAGGCTCTTTACGTTACTATCTTGGTCACTGAAGTAATTTTTAAATTTAAATTTGACCAGAGCTTCAAAATATCTGTGCTTTGCAGTAGGCCCAGACAATTGTGTCTTTGTGGGTTTCCCCAGTTGAATTGTTCCAGCCCTCCAGATTTTCCAAACAAGGAAGTCTAGTTCTCTTCTAATATCTCAAATGAGATGCCAAGACACTTTCCTCCCCTCCCCCTTCCTGAATTTAGTGGCTTGTTACCTGCTTATAGCATGAATCAAATGCTTTATGTTAATCTCTTGTGCCTCTTTTCCTGCTATTCATGTTTATTTTTATTTAGTTTCATTTAGTTAATTTTTATCCAAAGATTCTTGTTCTCCCCTGGAGCTGGAACGGTCTTTCTGTTTGTCTGAACTTTTTGATGGGCATGGCTTCCTATACTGTCCCTTCCTTTCCTCCCAAGAGTTTATCCATTCTGTTTTCAAGCACTGGTAGTCTGGTTTTTCTTTTATGTTTACTCCTGGTCTTGTAGACTTAGCAAGCGTCCAGTTCACAAGGAACAACTCAATAGCTGAAAATGGAATAATTGATCTTGAAAGGTTTAGCCTGGTCATCTCCTGGTGCTTCAGACCTGGAAAGTTAATACTGAAATAGTTCAGTCACTAAGAATAGACAAGGCAACATGTTTCATAATAATAGTAGGGCCGCTCTCTCCTGCGGCAAACTCCAAATGGGACGGTGGCATCGCTTCTAGTCCAGGAAGGCCTCATCCAGGAGGCCCCCAAAGCATCTGATGAGCAGCCAGGCTGTTTCTATTGCTCATCCGATAGCTGGAAGAAAGCTTTTTCTGCAGGAAAAGACTAATGGGACTCGAAGATTGGAGGGCACCTTGGAGATCTTCCAAGCCAGACCCCTGCCCAGGGAAGGAATCTACAGACCATGTGAGACAAAGGAGTTGTCCATCAATTTGGTTGAAAATCTCCAGTGATGGAAGCCCAGCAATTCCAGGCGACAGGCTGACCCACTGCCTAGTAGCTCAGGAATTTCCTCCTCATTTTAAATTTGGTTCTCCTTCTGTAAGACTTCCGTTCTTTGGTTCTTGCCTCACTCTCTGCACTGTGGCATCCCTTCAAGTCTTGGAAGGTTATTATCATGTCTCCCTTCTTTAAGCTAAACATCATTGCTTTTTTAACCTTTGTAAGTGGAATTCAGCCTACAAAGTCCCTCACAATCCTGGTGACGCTTCCCTCGCTCTTTCCCGTCCTTTAGCATCCTCCTTGTTTTGGGATGACCAGAACGGGAGTGGTCTGATCGGGATGACGTAGAACGGAACGTTATATCTCTTATTGATGCAGCCCAGGGTTGCCTTTGCTCTCTTCGGTAGCTGCAGGATGCTGCTGGCTCAGGTTTAATGTCAGGTCTACCACAGCGGCCAGATTCTTTTCCTGGTATGACCACTGCATCGTCTTCTCTCAGTGTTTCCCATCCTTGACCACTTTTAAGATGTGTGGACTTCAACTCCCAGAATTCTCCAGCCAGCCTGGCTGAGGAATTCTAGGAGTTTAAATCCACACCTCTTGAAGTGGCTAAAGTTGAGAAACCCAGTCTGACTGTCTTGTTTTCCATAAATCAGGTTCTTCCTATCCAAGCGAGAGAACTCTACTTTCCTTCATTTGTTCAAATCACCTTAGTGTCACCATCCCCCAGGTTGGTTTGAAGGATATTCTAAGATCAGTCATTTTCAAATGCCATTGAAATAAATGAAATTAGCAGTGACTTGCATAAGTCAATGAGACCAAAACATAATTGACTTAATTTGGGTTCATTCTTTTCATGGCCGGCTGTCTTTGAATTAAGGCCGTGTTGAAAAATCTATAATGGCTAGTAGCCAGTTCCTCAAGTTTTCCAACACAAGAGGAGTCATAATTCCAGGCTACTTAATCCATATTTATATTACGCCCACTTTTGCCTTCATAGTAGACCAACGGAGGTGCACCGAGAGCTCTATTTTTCCCACTCTTGTACCTGTTTATGAGCGAAGTACATTCGGAATTTTTGAGAGTGAAACAGAAGAATGGTTACTGTTCTAGATAAATTAATCCAGTACCGAGTAACAGTTTATATGGATGGGTTCTTTCCTTTTCCTACCTTGTTTTTGTCCTTCAAACTTCTGATTGAGTGGGAAAAGGAAAATAATTGAATTTATTTCTCCTTTTTTTACCCTTGATCTTATCTAAAAGGCTGAGAAACAAAGCATGGTATGGCCTGTGGTTAAAATAATAGAAGTATAGCTATGATGTGTTGCCCTTAACATAATCTCTAAAAGAACATAAAATGAATGTTTGGGAGATGCCTACCAAACCTCAGAGAATGTTTGCTGTTGGTTCCTTGCTGTAAAACTCTAATTTCTAGAGTTCTCTTGAGTCAGTGGGCTGTACAGATAGTAGTTCATTAAGCTTCTTTGCATCAAGGATATAAAACAGATCAGCAAATAATTGTAATCTTGGGGTAGGCAATGGGGGGGGGGCAGATTCTTTTTCCTGAGCTGCTTCTGACTTGAAGGATTCCCTTAATTAGCCCATAAGAACTAAATCATTAACACACAAACCCAACCAGGCTAGAAAAGTTACTTGAGTGGAGGTAAGATACTTTCCTGTTCAGATTAACCTGCTGCAGGGCAAATTTTATGAGTCCTGCAACAGGTAGATCTGGACAGGAGATCTCTGTTCAGGAATTCAGTTCTAGGCCTTTTCTTCTCCTCTCTTTGAATCAAAGGAAATTTGGCCACTGTCTTCCAGGTTTTGACAGTACAGTAAAATCGTGACAGTTTGGATCCAAAGCTGCAAAAGTGTTTCCAAGGTGGCTGGGGGCCCCTGTCGGCCCACCCCCACTCCCCATGTAAGGGAAGCTGCTTCCATTCCTGGGACTGCATAGTCGCTCTGTCACCCCTGGAAAACGCATGTTTGAGTTGCTGGAGGTGCCCGTGGTACAGCCTGATGCTTAGGGGCAGGTGTGGCTGTGCGGCCAAGGCCTCCTTGACTCTCAGGGGTGGGCAGCTCACCCCGCCATCTCAGGGGAAGGAGCTGTTGGGCAATCCCAGGAGGAGAGAGGGCTTCTTGAAGGGGCAGCCCCTGACAGATGCCCCATGCATGTCCACAGCGCTTTCTCAGCTTTGGGCTTGTTCCGCTGGGCATCTGCTTTGCCCCCTTTGCGAACAGGCTGGCCTGAGAGGCCCTGATGGCCAGCTGCATCCCGCAAGAGGAGTGTAGCATTGTGGGAAGCGTCTACCAATCCGCGCTAGGTCCGCCATGGTTTCCCATAGTCATCCATTTAGGTGTTTCACTATGGTCTGATTTATTATGTTTTTATGATTAGATTGTTCTCTGCCAGAAGTCTATTAAATGATTGTGGGGAATGCAGAGATTCCCATGAATGAATGAGTACGTGCTCTTAATGGTGGAAATGTGCTCACGGCCCTTGAATAGCCATAGCCCTTAGACTTATATCCTGCTTCTCAGTGCTTTCCATCCCTCTCAAAGCGGTTTACAGAGTCAGCATTTTGCACCCAACAATCTGGGTCCTCATTTTACCCACCTTGGAAGGATGGAAACCTTGAGCTGATCAGGATCAAACTCCTGGCTCTGGGCAGAGCTTGCCTGCAATGCCGCACTTTAACCATTGTGCCATCATGGCTCCCTGAGGATCCGTGTTAGCTTTTATCTAATTATACACTTATTTACAGACTGCTCACTTCCACAAAGCAGTTTCTTTCTCTAGATCCCTTTTTAATCAGCATCATCATTCTGAGATCAGGTATCACTTAACCACATCCCTCAGCAATGGAAGTTCCAGTTCCTACTTGCAGTTATAAGTCAAGGACTACCTGTAGTTGAGCTAGTGCCTCTCCCTTAATGGGGCGGGAGGGGTCATCTGTGCAAAAGATTTGTCACCTGTTCCAGGAATGTGTGACCTTTGTTTCAAGCAGGTGGGATCAGACTGCAGTCTTTTGCTTACCTAATTGTGCTTCTAGACTACCCAAGAGTGGGTAATGCATAGACCTGCGAAAGGGTGGCTTTAGGAATAAATAAGATTTTGACTTGGCCCCGCAGAGGACTGGGGAGCCGCCTAACTCACCTTCCCTGTCCTTGCTTCTGTCTCCGCCACAGATCTTGTCCTCCAGCGCCATGGCTTCCGACCTGGAAAGCAGCCTCACCTCCATCGACTGGCTCCCCCAGCTCACCCTTCGGGCCACCATTGAGAAATTAGGGGGGGCTTCTCAGTCAGGTGCCTCGGGAGCTGGCCGGAAGTGTCCGCCTGGCTCTCCGACTGACCCCAATGCCACTTTGAGCAAGGATGAGGCTGCGGTCCACCAGGACGGGAAGCCCCGCTACAGCTACGCCACCCTGATCACCTACGCCATCAACTCCTCACCCGCCAAGAAGATGACCCTCAGCGAAATCTACCGCTGGATTTGCGACAATTTCCCCTATTACAAGAATGCGGGCATAGGCTGGAAGGTGAGGACCCCGAGCGTGAAGCTCTCTCGTTGCTGGGCTCATGAGAACCGGCTTTGAAGAAGCTAGTCCTCATTGCTGTGACACACTCCCAGTGCAGGGAGGGCTCATTTGAGCCAAAGCCACAGGAGCTTGTGGTTTAAATTATGGTGGTGGTTAGGGGTGTGCGCATGAGATGGAAAAACTCTTATTTTTTATACGAGTG
Source organism: Ahaetulla prasina (assembly GCF_028640845.1). Taxonomy (NCBI): domain Eukaryota; kingdom Metazoa; phylum Chordata; class Lepidosauria; order Squamata; family Colubridae; genus Ahaetulla; species Ahaetulla prasina. Next base: position 94,246,413 of record NC_080546.1, read on the forward strand.
TCTTATTTCGGAACGTAACTCCAGAAAATTTTTCTATAGATGCTTCCCAGGTCCCTTATGAGGGTGCCTGGGTTATATTTATTTAGAGCATTTGCATGGCTGCAGTGGGACGGACTCTGGGTTGCAGGACAAAAAAGGGAAAGAAAATCAAGCAAACTTATAAGAAAAATAACGCACGGTGTTAAAAGCAGCTGAAACAATGAAGGGGTGATCAGAAGTATGACACACTCTTACCGGGGACTCAGAGGCAAGAGCTGGAGGAACGCAGCTGCCCTTTGGGCTGACTTGGAGGTCGAGGCATTTGTTCAGAGAGCCAAAGGTTTCGGGGAAGCCAAGGCTTTGGGGTAGGTTTGCTATAGGCCAAACCAAAAATACGAGATGGGCCTAGCAGAGGCAGAGCTCGCCCTCACCCCTGAGGCAGGGTGCTGGTTGATGTGGGGAAATGCCACAAATGCTATTTTAGTCCTGCAAAAATCCAGTTCAGTTTCTTAGCCTGACCTCTAGAGAAAGTGGCAGAATCCCTTTGGCTCCGTGGGTTCTTGTGTTTCTTTATCAAGATTTTGCTTTGCTCGAGTAAAGCTATTTCACTGCTAGCCTATTTTGTTTGGGCAACAGTACCTGCTGGGCTCTGGCAGGCAGCAACCGTATTCTGAGGATTAAACAATTCTGGATCCGAAAATATTTTCAGAAGACAGGTTGATCGGCAATTAGAGATAGGAGACTGAGAGGCTCTGAGAGTCAGAGCTGGAAGTCTTGACTGGGCAGGCAGGAGAGTGTGGGGATAGTCCTGCTTCTTCTCAGGGTGGAGCTGCCTATAGGCTGTTGGTCCCTCTTCTTGGACTCTCTTGCCTAGCCTGAAGAACCCAGCAGGGCAGGAATCTGTAAAAGGGTGACATTCATTCATTCGTTTGTCGAGCGTTTCTGTGCCAATTCGAGATGATTACAATACAGAATAAGATGGACGGACAGATCAGTAATGCAAATATACTTCCTGAGTGCTTTTGGCAACAGTCGTTTTATCCGGGTCTCCCATCCAGGCCTGACCAGGCCATCGTCTCAGCCCAGAGAAGGTCAGCTGTCTCCTGCTGCTCCTGGTGCTGCTGCCGCCACCCTCTGCAGCCCTCCATTTCCCAGCAAAATTTGACCCGTAATTTCTCAGCCGCTTGGTGGCACAGAGAACGAGGGGCCTGGGAGCACTGAAGGCTTCCGGAGAGTCAGGCCGCAGCTGCCTTCCCTGGGCTGAAGCTGTGGGATCCCGCAGAGCTCTCTGTGGCCAGAGGCCCTCATGGAGAGGCCAAGGGGCTGTCAGGGCAGCAGGCCTGGGGAAGAAGAAAGGGGGTTTGGATTGCCGGGGTGGGGAGGCGGAGATGCAGGAGGTTGCTGTGCTGACCTCTTTCTCCCAGCAAGTGGGCAAGGCGTCTTTGGGGAGGCAGGGCTAAGCAGCTGCTTGACTACTGCAGTGATTCTTCTGGTTTTCTCCCTAGAACTCCATCCGGCACAACCTTTCGCTGAACAAATGCTTTCGGAAAGTGCCTCGTCCCCGGGACGACCCTGGAAAGGTGAGCCGGCTTTTCCCCACCAAGGGCTTCTTCAAGCCTTTCACCTGCTTTTGATCCAGGGAGCCAAAAGGAGATCGATGGGCCAAAGAAGGCAAGGCGGTTCTGCCCGTGGAATGGGCTTCGGGCAAAGTGGGGGCGCTTCACCTCCCCGTCTTTGGAGGTGGCAGACAGAGGCAGGAGGACGGGAGCTTCGCCTGGGAGGCTCCCTTCCCTTTCCCGGAGTATTGGGGGGGGGCATGCTCTTTCCGACGGCTTTCCTGTCCAGCCTGTTCCTCCCAAGAGGGTTTATGGGAGGAGGCTGCAACTCACTGGGGATGATGACGCTGAGCAGGAAAGAGGGCAGAGGGCCTGGCCGTGGCAAGACGGGGAAGAGCAGCCGGTGCAGCTGGATTGCCTGCCTTTGTCTTTTCAGGGCTCGTATTGGACGATCGACACCTGTCCCGATATTTCCCGGAAGAGGCGCCATCCGCCGGATGACGATGTGAGTTTGACCCTCCAACAGGGCACTGCTGGAGGGGGATCCCTTTTCCCCAGGGGGCACCGGGAAAAGTGCTTTTAAAATAGTCGAGGAGCCCGTTTCTTCCACGTATATTCACAGCTCAACGGTGCATCCTCAAAACCAACTTCTTGCTCAAAGAAATAGATCTCATTGACTGAGCAACTGCTCAATCATCTCCTTTAGTTGATTATTTGATGGGAGCTTTCTTCAACTCGCAGCCCCAGCAGCCCTTTGAAGGTTCTCTCAGGGCTGCCGCTGTGAGAGTCCCTGGAAGGACACCTGGCCTTGGCCACCAGGGATGGAGCCCCAGGCTTCTGTTGGAGGCCCCTTCCTTGGGAGGTTGTGCCGGCCTTCCTCGCGCCTGGTTTTTGCACAGAAGATGCGCCCCTTTTTCTTGTGACGAGGCTCGACTGCCTGCTTTGATTTTCCAGCTGTCACAGGATTCCCCGGACCAGGAGGCCAGCAAAAGCCCCCGGGGGTCCGTCTCTCTGGGCCCGGAGGCGTCGCTCTCCCCCGAGTCCAACCAGCAGCTCTCGTTGCAAAGCACGCCCCCTCTGGGCAATTACGGCCAGGTGGGTGATGGTGGCACCAAAGACATTTGGCTGGGTGGGGGCAGGGGGCCTGGTGAGCCTTGGCCCAGAACGGGGCCCTTTGGTGGTCCCCCCCGGTGTGCTCCTGTTTCACCCCCACCCCCTGCTTCCCTTCTGCAACAGAGCGCCGGGCCAGTGGAGGTGGCTGCCACGGTGGCAGGCGGACAAGGCCGGGAAGGGACGGAGGTGCCACCTCCGCACTACAGCACCAGCAACGACTTGAAGTTCTCCTACTCTGAAATCAACTTCCAGGATCTCAGCTGGTCCTTCCGAAATCTCTACAAATCGATGCTCGAGAAGTCCTCTTCCTCCCAGCATGGTGAGCAGCGGGTCCAGATGGTCGGGGTGCGGGGGGGACACGAGTTAGTTGCACCTGGGACCGGCTCCTCTGATCCAGACAGGAGCTGCTGAGCTGCTCTGAGCGTTGCTTTGGGATGCTTGGAGACCCCCTTACGAGAATGGGTGGCTGGCATGAAGCGGCCCCTCACTTAGTTTAGGGGAGCACTCTGGCTGCCCCCACCGTCCCTCCCCTTTGGCTCCCTGCTTGCTTGGGGAGAGCAGCACCTGCCCAGGACTTTCCTTGGAAACGTCTTGTGGGGAAAGGCCAGCGAGGGGCCATCAGGCAGGCTGGGCTGAGCGGAGGCCTTGCTCTTTTGTGGAGGGCAAAGTCTTCAGCCCCCAGCAGCCCCGTCCACCTTCTGAAACTGCTCCCTGGCCCCAGGAGGGGCACAGTTGGCAGGGCGCCATATTGAGCGGGGTCATGAGCTGTGGGGCAGACCCACTCCTGCTTGCCCACCGCCTTTCCTCTGAAGGGAGCAGAGCTGGCTGGAGGGTGGGGGCCATCGGAAGCAGGAGTTGCCATCGGAAAAGCCAAGATGGCAGCCACAACGTTGCCAGCTGCACATGAAGAACAGGCAGAGTTTTGGTCACACCTCTGTGGCCATGACCTGTAGACGCCCCTGACCCTGGACCGGTCAGAGACAGGTTCACATCCCAGCACCAGAGCCCTCGCCCTTCCCCCCAGAAAAGGCTCAGTGGGGCACAACTCTGGTCGCAGGGCTTGGGAAAGAACGAGGCCGTTTGGCCCGGCCCCCATGCGCCTCCTGAGCATTTTCCTCCTGATCTGCCCTTCAGATTTCTCCTCCCTCCTGGGGGAAATGCAGCCCTCCAACCACAGCTACTACATGTACCAGCAGCCACAGGGGCCTCCCTCCGTCGGAGCTGCGCCGCCCCTCCACACTCCAGCCTCGGAGAGCTGCCAGTCCCAGGGCAGCAAGCAGCAGGCGGGGGACGGCTACGGCCCCCCTCCCGTGATGTCTCTGCACCCCTCTGCCATGCAGCACGGAGGGTACCACCAGCACCATCATCCCCACGCCCACCCGCAGCAGCAGTCGCAGGCCTCCCTCAATAACGCCAGCTTTGGTGAGTTCCAGCCCAGGGAGGGGCTTCGTCCCATGGGGCAAATTTAAACGTAACCGAAAGAAAAATGGCCGCCTAAGTGGATGGAAGCCATCTTAGCTCTGTCTAGCATAAATGAACAGGGCGGCTATGTTGAGTGATGTTTCAATCCTCTCTGTAACGTTGGGGTGCATCTCCTGCGCCCGGGGATAAGGGAGAAGGTCTCAATGTGTGTATGTGGGGGGGGGCAAAGGGGATGCTCATTTCCCTGCCTGTCTTGTCTGCCCCTCCCCCCCCCCAGCTTTTCCCTCCGACTGGTGCTCCAACATTGACTCTCTGAAAGAAAGCTTCAAGATGGTCAATCGGCTCAACTGGTCCAGCATTGAACACTCCCAGTTCTCAGGTGAGGGCATCTTCCTTGGCGGGGGGAGAGGGGGGAGGAGGAGGGCCCCTGCCCTCTGGGGAGGATGTGTCCCTGTTGTGGGCAGAGCGGTGATCGACGGTTCTCCCCTCCCCTGCCGCAGAGTTAATGGAGAGCCTCCGCCAGGCCGAACGGAAGAACTGGTCCTTAGACCAGCACCACATTGCCAACCTCTGCGACTCCCTGAACCACTTCCTCACCCAGACCGGGCAGCTCCCTCACCTGGGGGGGCCCCCACAGCCCCCCCGCATCTCCGAGTCCTGTGCCCTGAACAGCAACAAGCAGGAGCAGCCCATGAGCCAAGGTAGATACCAAGGGCAGGAGAGCCTTCTGGGAGAGGAGGGGCAAGGACAGCCGTGTCCTCCCTTCTGGGGGGGAAGCCGGAAGGCGTTTGTGGGGGAGCGTTATGGCCGCCCTTCTGCAGCAGCTCAGCGTTGGACGAGAGGAGTAGTTTAAGCCCATGGCCGTCCCCTCTCCCCTTCCCCGTCTCTCTCAGGATCCAGGCCTGGTCACAGTAGTGGAGGTTAGGGCTAGCTCCGTGGATGGCAGGGAGCCCAGGAGGCACAGTATCCTTGGGATACCCTATTAGCCACTTCTGCCCCTAGATGTCCAAATGAGGCCCCCAAGTTCTTTCCCAGTCCTGGAGGGTGGGAGGGAGGCCAGATGGGGAAGAGCCCCCCCGAGTGATTGGGGGACCCTAACCCTTTTCAATAGGAAATGTGCCATGAACCGGATATTCCTCACAGGAAGAGGAAGAAGTAAGCAGACACCATAAAACACCCCCCTCCCTGCTCCCAATCCAAGGGTGGTCTCATAGAGACACATGGTATGCATTTTCAGACCTGACCATCCCTGTCTGCCCCTCTTCTCCCCAGTGAACTCGTATGGTCAGCCGGCACCTCCCCACCTGTACTCGGGACCCTCTCCAATGTACTCGATTCCCACCCAGGATTCGCCAGGGTATAACCGCCCAGGTAAGGAGATGCCCAAATCAGGGGAGGCAGCTGGCTTCGGCTTGAGCTGCTTGGCAGATGCTCCTCATAGCTTCCCTGGCAGACACTCTGGATGTCGGCCTGCCTACTTAATCCCCGGCCTTGAATTGGCAAACCTCGTGAACGTTCAGCCGTTTTAATTCTTTAAACACGTTAATTCAATTAAGGGCTCTCTCAAATGCCAATGAAAGGGGAGGGGGGGTTGCCACAGGAAGCCTTCAGAAGAATTCAACTTACTAAACCACTTCCTTCTTGCGCTTTTCTTTCCCGCCTTGTGCAATTTGCTCAGGTCACCATTTGGTTTCGCGGCCCCCTCCAGGAGCCCCCGAGGAGATCCCTGATGATTTCAATTGGGATTTGATCACCTAGCAAGCGAGAGACTTGGTAGCCCATCCCTCCCGGAGGGTCCACTGCAGGAGAAGGAAGCCGTGTGTGCCAGCCCCAGGCCAGCGCTCGGCCTCCTTCCTTGCCTGTATATAGATATATATTCTCTTCTTCAGCCAGAGAAGCTGCCACAAGATGCTGCCCAAGATAATCTTCCTTGCGCTCCTTGTTTACCTTCTTTTCTTCTTCCTTATTATTATTATATTATTATTACCATCATCATCATCATCGTTGTACCCAGCCCTTTTCGCTCTATCTGCCAGCTTCGGATTTTACACGTTTATTGGGCACCTTGTCTGGATGCAAGTGGGAAGAGTGCCCTGGTGCCGGAGGAGACTTCCAAAGAATGGAGGCCGTCTTTCATCATTATCTTCATCGTCATCGTCACCCCTTGCATTGTACAATCCCTCTTTCCCCCAGAGGTGGCCAGGGACTCTCTTGATGGCTGCTGAAGTGAGCGCGCCCGTGGATCTTGAGAGTCTGTAAGAATTATGTCCTTCCTAAATGTCGTAACGTATGTGTGTGTTGGGGGGGGGGGAAGGAGTTGGACTGGTCTGAAGGAGAACTCTGCCCGCTTCCTTGCACCAGCAAGCAGCAGCGAGCGAAGGGAGGCCAGAAGGACGTGGCCGTGGCAAGAAGGGAAGACGGCTCAGAGAGACCGAGAGAGAGGCTGGAACGAGGAGGAGGACATCGGCTGACTTGCAACGCAAAGGCTGTTCAGCTGCTGCTAAGAGAGGAAGGCGGGGGTGGCCCTCCCCGTTTTCAACTCCCTGCCGTTTTGCACTTCAGCCCTTGGCAGATCAGAAGAGCTGGACAGGTCTGCCCGCATCAGGTGGGCTGGACAGCAAGGACCGCTGGACCAGACACCCTCCCGCCCCCCGCCCCCGCCCCCGGGCTTCTACAACCCGCTTCCTCACCTCTCTTCCCCTCTTTGAAGGCGGCTGATGAGACAGACAAATCAAGAAGAACCGTACTCTTCTCCCCTTCAAGGGCTCTTTTTTTTTTTTAACTTCTGGATTTTACTTCTCCCCCCCCCCTTTTGCTGGAACGTGTTGTGACTTGTGATGCAAAAGTGGAGGAGGGGTTTCCCCCCCCCCTCCTCTGCCTTGTATAGCTCAGCAAGGGATGCTTCCTGCATGGTGGATAAAGCGAGGCAGAAAGAGGAACATCGTGCCGGGCAGAACTCGGAGGGCTCTGAAGGAGAAGGGAAGTTGGAGGCCCCCTTCCACTCCAGGGAGAATGGGGAATGGCAGAGGCTGAACCGATTGTAGGTGGGGCCTTCCGAGTATGGGCGCCACGAATGGTGCCCGTCAGGGATTCCATTTTGAGCTGGCTCTGGCACCCCAACCCACTGCTGGGTTTCCCCTTTCTAGTGTGCTTCTCTTGTGGCCAGACCTCTTCTTCCCCTGCATGCCCCTCCAGCTGCAAGCCTGCTTTGTAGGGGTGGGTTGAGGGGAGAGCCGAGTTAAATGCAGAAGGGGGGAGGGAGGATCCTGCCACATCCAGCTCACTGCTGGGGAGGGAGGGAGGGAGGGAGGGGAGCTGGGGGGGGCATCATCCAGTGGTCTCAAGGGAGACCCTAAGTGGGGTGTGCAGGAAGCCCTGGTGCTGCCTCCTGTCATGAAAATGCTGCCCGGGGCAGGATGCAGGAATGGCTTCCCCTCCAGGTTTTGGGCAGGGCAGCTTCTGAGGAGGACACCCCCTCCCCAAGGGTCATTCAGGGAGGCAAGAGATCATCCGTCAGGCTCTTCATCCACAATTGCGCCTTTTGCATATGTAAATATATGCCAGTCAGTGTCCAAATCGGTCTCGTCCCCCCCTTTTCTTCCGTGTAAAGAAGCTGTTATCCTGGGGTGAGGATTCGATCCGAGGCAATGCCCCACCAACTGGCGTCCCAGTCTGCCCGCCAGCCACGGAGGGGGATCCCTTGCCTGCCCATTGCTCTGTGCGGCCCACAATGCTTGATGCCGAGGAGGGGATGGGTGGCCTCACAAAATTATTTTTGTGCATGCTTTCTTAATTAAAAAAGTGAATGTTTATGGTTTAACCGTTTTGGTGCCCCTGTTTTAATTTGTGGGAGACTGCAGGACTGACGGATTTAAGGCCCTTTTAGTTCTTACTGAACAAAAGCCAACAAATGGTTAAATCCAGTCCTTAAATGTGCAGCCCACTCTGGGTCAGCATCCCTGTGCAAAGGAAGGCTCTGGGTGGCACTGCAAAGGGCCGAGCTGCCTCCCGGGGGGACCGGGTGTGTGTGTGTATCATTGCCAATGGTCCCCCTTGCTCCCAGGTCCAGAGTCACGAAGCAGTCCCAGAGCGCCCCAAAAGCCCAATTCCAGCCCCTGCAGCACCCCCGCAGTAATGTGTGGGCGTGCGCCAGCCCTTCGGACAGGGGCACTGCAACCCCCCACCCCTGTAGGCCCAAAGGCCTCCGTTGTTCGCCCCACTCATTGGCTAGCTTTCCCCCCACCCCACCCCACCCAGAATGGCCTGGGCTCCCCCCTCCCCCTTTTCCTTCCCTTGCAAGTGCTGACAGGTGCACCCAGCTGGATGGGTCATTGTGGGAAGGTGGGCTGTCACCCCACCCCCGACTCCCTCTGGCATCATCCTGCATCTGCTTCGACCCAGAGTGGACACTGCCAGGAGATGGAGGGAAATAAAGCCAGCCTTGGGGAGTTCCATGTTGTTTATTTCTGATGCAGCCCAGAAGCACTATAAGAGAAACTGTCCCCAATGTATGAAAAGTATTTCTCACCCCCCCACCCCCCAGAATCCTCATCCTAGCAATCCCTGAAGGTGCAACATGGCCTCTGCACGGGCCAATTGGGACTGGGAGGCGTTTCAATGGGAACCAAGCTCTGGGAAGGTGCATCTCGGAGGAGGCTCCCAGCCCAACTGCTACAGGAGTGCAGGTTGGCAGGGTGGGGTCCCTTGTGCCAGGGCGGGGGGAGGGGGGGCAAAAGGAGAGAGCTTTCAGCTCCAGCCCCCTCCTTCCATCCTCAGTTTCTGACCTCTTCCTGGCTGAATAACCTGCCAAACTTTGCCTGCGCTTGATGAAACAAGACAGCTGTAGAAATACTGACACCTGAAGAAATGTATCTTCTTGGTGAGCATTTGCTCATCTTTTTTAAAGATATCTAAAAAATATTTTAAAAATACTCATAGCTTGCACGCTAGAGGTATAAGCCGCTTAAAATAACCCAGGTAAAAGAAACGCAAAAGCCTAGTGGAAAAAGTGCAGGTTGTAAGCCAAGCTAGCCTCCCCTTTCTTGCTTGACTAGAGACGTCCCCAAATCTTTGGCCGCCCGGAAGAGCCGCGTTAGAGGACCGAAACAGAAACGTCCACCTCATTGTCAACCGTGGTGGTCTGCCTTTTGTCCTGGGAACAGACTGGCGAGGAGGGCTCAGCAAAGGCCCCCTCAAACATCTCCTGCACCGTCTGGCAGACCCTTCTCCTGAAAGGTTGTCCCACGAAGACGTAGAGAAGAGGATTGATGCAGCTGTTGGCATAAGCCAGGGCAACGGACACACTGTCCCACCACAGCAGGGCCTGGTGAAGTGAGGTTTGGGGGGCAGCCAGGAGGAAGAGCACCCCGGTGACGTGGTAGGGAGCCCAGCAGATGAAGAAAGTGGCCACCACCAGCAGGATCAGCTGCAGGGCCCTCCGGCGAGGCCCCACAAAGAGCTTTCTGAGCATCTTCCGGGCAATCAGCGCGTAGCAAGCGGCCATGACCGCAAAAGGCAGCAGGAAGCCAAACACAGCTCTGGTGACGGTGGTGGACACAAAGATGCTGGGCGGTTGGGCTTCAGGGAAATAATCGTCCGGTTGTTCCTTGAATTGGGAAATGCTGGCTGTGGGTAAACTCGGAGGGACCCCGGGAAACTCGTGCAGCATGGAAGGAGCAACAGTAACCGGCCGGCTCATTAAATCTGCCTCTGTCTTGACTCTAGAATGGTGCGATACAACCAAAGGTGTCACGGTGATTCTTTCGGTTGTGTTTATAGTGGGATAGGAAGGGTGTGGATCCAGGTTCCCACCTGGGAAGCCACGGTCGTAGGTGCTTTCGGTGGCCGAAAGGGTGGTGTCTTCTACATCCCACAGATCATCCAACCACTGGTAATCATCGTGTCTCCCTGTTTTCCAGTTGTTCATGCACCTGGTATTACCAAATTCATCTTCCAGGGTCTCCCGATAGAAGAAGGAAGGGCAGCACAAAAGGAAGGCGAGGATCCAGATAACACCGCAGACTGCGGAGGCAAGCCTGACTGTCCGGTGATTCTGACACCAGACAGGTTTGGTCACCAGGAGGCACCGGTCAATGCTGATGGCGGTGAGGAGGAAGACGCTGGCAAACATGTTGAAAATAACGGCCGAGGGGAGAACCTTGCAGAGAAGCCAGCCAAAGGGCCAGCGCTCGTGGAGGGCCAGCTGAGCGATGGAGAATGGCAAGGAGAGGCAGCAGACGAAGTCGGCGATCGCCAGGTGCAGAAACCAAACCGTGTTCACCGTTCGCTTCATCTTCAGGGCAATCACCCAGATGACCAGGCCGTTTCCGGGGAAGCCCAAGAGGAAGGTGATGGAGAAAATGGCCAGAGAGCTGACCGAAGTGGAAGGCAGCGGGAAAGGCTCACTGTTTTCATCTAAGCTGCCATTTGCTAGCAGTGGAGCCATCTCTTGTCACAAAGGGAAGCCTGAAAAAAGTTTTGAAACGTTATCTTGGACTGCAGGTGGATGTGGGGTTTTGCAGACGCTGCCTTCCTCCCATCTCAGAGAGGCTACATTTTCAGGCCAGCGTTGTGGGGGAAATGGTTGTGGGGAAGCTCCCCACAAGGCTGCCACTGTTCTTTAGTAACCGGAAGATGCTGGCCAGCCAAGGGGATTTTTGCTTTGCTTTCCAGCCACAAGATTCATGGCGTTAGCTGGCTGGCTCCATTTGTAAGTAACACAGAGATTAGGACAATATAAGAAACCTGTAAGGGAGATTGTTTTAATGATCAAGAAAGAATGCATTGGCCCTGATTAGAGATAGAAAACTTATTTTTAACTGCAAAAAAACAATAGCCTTGACTTTGAGACCCATTTCAGGATGGTAGAGGAAAGTCTAGAACTGCAGAAGCTTCCTAACGTTTCTATCTGTAAAAGCCCACCGCGGTTGGCCACCCACCAGGCTCTCCGCACCTGAGCGCACCCAAACTTTTTGCAGCCCAAGGCCACAGGATGAGACCGGGGAATGCGCATCGCCTCGCGGGATCTGGCCATGGAACACGGGGTAGAGGGAGCCCCAGGGGGTCCCCGGGGGAGGCCAGCAAAAGGCACTTTCTTCTGGCTCTCCACAGGGGGCTCCTGCCGCTGGTTAGCAGCATCCCGGGGAGCAGCAGGGAGCTGAGGAGGTGGGGGGATCTCCAGCCCGCGACCCTCCGATTTCGCTTTGCCAAGGAGCGGCTTTCTTCGCCCGGTTTGTCTGGCAGACTGCGGGCAACTGGTCGGTCCAAACCGAGTGGCCGCTTGAGAGTCAAGGCAGAGCTGATGGGGGGAGGGGGGAGGCTGCAGCTGGTCTGGGGAAAGCCCAGGACTCTTGCCTGCCGCCTGGGGAGGGTCGAAGCCCCCGCCCGCCAGCAGCCCCCCTGCCTACCTGGGCGAGGCTCCCGCCGGGCTCGCTCGCTGTCCTCCGCGGAGGCGAGACGGAGAAAGGGGGAAAGTGCCCCATCAGCGCTTTTGGGGCAGGGGCCGGTCGGCCAGTTCCGCTTTCCCAGGGCGGGGGAGGCTGAGCAGGCACAGGCGAGGAAGGGGGAGGGGCCGAGCCAGGGGGACTCCCTGCCACTTGGCGGTGGGGGGGGCTGCTGAAGCGCATCGCGGCGGGAAAGAGCGAGCGGGCGAGCGCAGGGCTGCGGTCGGTGGAGAGGAGCCGCGTGGGCGGCACCAACCCCCGCCCAACCCTGCGGAAGGGCAGGCTATTCGGCCACGCCCCTGGACCGGCCCAGGGGAGGAGCCGACAGAGGCTCCGCCCCCGAAGAGGCAGACCGGCCCCTCTGCCCCGCACGGCTCTACGGCCCGGCGTCGCCCGCGCGTGAGCGTCCCCGCGGGCGGCCATAGAGGCCGGGAGGCAGGAGCGGCGCGGGGCGGCGGCGGGGGGCGGCGCCTGCGCGCCAGGACGCTGGGCGGAAGCGGCGGGCGAAAGGCGGCTGCGGGTCTTCCCTTCCGGCTCGCGGTCAGCTGGCGGGGGCGATGGCGGCGGCCGAGGCGGAGTACGAGTCGGTGCTCTGCGTGAAGCCCGAGGTCAGCGTCTACCGCATCCCGCCGCGGGCCTCCAACCGCGGCTACCGGTAGGAGGCCGAGCCCCGCGGCGCCTCGTCCCCCGCCCAGCCCCGACCCCGCCGGGCCTCTTGGGGGGAGGCGGAGGGGGGGCCCTGGGGGCGGCCGGGCCTCTCGGGGGCCGCAGCTCCTTCCCGCGGGCGGGGCGGGGACCTCCGCCTCTGCCTGGCGCCGCCGGGGGAAGGGAGGCGATGGCGGGGCCGCCGCCCCCGGGGGACCCTCACGGGGACCGGCAGGCGGGGCCAGGCCGCCCGAAGCCTTCCCGGCTGCTCCGGCTGCCCGTACAGGCGGCCCCTCGACTTACGACCGCAATTCAGCTCAAAGTTTATATTGTTAAGTGAGTTTTGCCCCATATTTGCCCCTTGGCTTTGCTTGTCAGAAGGTCGCAAAAGGGGAATCGTGGGACGCTGCGACCGTCATAACTGTGAGGCGGTTGCCCGGTGTCCAAATTAGGGGGACGCTGCGGCAGTCGTAAGTGTGGAGTAACGGTCGTAAGCCGCTGTTTTCAATGGCGTCGTAACTGTGAACAGTCACTAAATGGACTCTTGTAAGTGGAGGACTTGCCTCGCAGGGCCTCTGACTGGAAGCTGGATCAGCCCGACTGGACGGGCCGCCTGCGGGTCACCTCCAAGGGGAAGGTCGCCTACGTGAAGCTGGAGGACAAAGTCTCAGGTGAGGGTCTGGCCGGGAAGAGCCCCAGGGGCCCCGATGCAGCTGATGGGCTCTTGTAAAGTCCCTGGTCGGTCGGTCGGTCGGTGGCTGCTCCTTCCCTCATTCGGGGGTGGGGGGGGAGTGATAGGGACCTGCCTCTTCTAGTTGCCTTCTGCTGGCTGATACTTCCAAGCAGAGTTTCCGTTTGGCTGCAGGTAACCATGAAACACTTGGGTTGTTTCTCCCTTCTCCTTATGGGAAGTGATGCTGGAGCAATTCTAAGCCGTCTGTAATAATCTCTGAGTAATGAGGTATTGATCGGGTGGTTTGGGATAACCCGTCATTTTATGGCGAGCCTTGTTTCCAGCGTGTTTTGGGCAATATGGAACTTTTTCTGGCCTGATTCTTGGATTCCTCCAAATCAGGATTTGTGCAGATGGACTTGGATTCCTAACCCCACTCACGGCATGGTTTCGCTTGAAGGTTTGGTGTTTTTAATGCCTGAGCCCAGGCCGATTCTTAGTTTGTGTTCCAACCCAGCTTTTTGCCAAAATGGGCTCCCCCCACCCTTCCCGTCTCATTCTTAGTCATCTGTCGTGTCCCACTCCTCCGCTGACGGCCGGGTCAGGGAAATCTGAATCAGGCTTGCCTCTGCAGCTCTGCCCAAAGTCCTAGCAAAGTCCTCAGAGCAGGCAGGAGACCAGTAAGTGACTTCAGCAAGATAAGTTCGACTTTGCCTGACTCAGAGACTGCCAGAAAGCAGATCCTTTATATAGGCCATGGGGTGTGGCTCCATGACTCAGCACTCATTAAGACCTGCCCCTCCCTTCCTTCTGTTGCCTCCGCCTATCCAATCTTCTGATGGAGGGTCACTCCAATCAGCTGTTGTTGGAAGTAAACTTTCCTCAGGCTCACATGCTGTGGAGGAGGGGGAGGGGTCTAGCTGCTCCGTTTGCCTGGGCATGGAGCCAGGGCTGGGGCTGGGGGATGCTCCCTCCTCTGCAGCCTGCTTGGGCATGGAGCCAGGGCTGGGACCGGGAGGTGCCCCCTCCTCTGCAGCTTGTCTGGGCATGGAGCCAGAACTGGGGCCGGGAGGCATACATTCCTCCGTGTTCGGGAGCAGATAAGCAGACCCCGGCTGCGGTGAGAGCGGACAAGACACAACAGTCATCCATCCGCCTGCTCCTCATTCAAAATGGAGGGAAAGAATTGACTTTCAAATCACAACAAATGCTCAAACGTCTTTCCAGGAAATGGAACATTGAAACTTACGAAACATAAAGCTTCTCTAATTGCAGCTTTGAAAAAAGGCATCTTGGTTATCAATTTTTATTGGATTAATTTGATTTTTTGTTAGATTATTTTATAAATTATATAATTTGATATTTTGCTATGGTGGCACAGCAGTTAGAATGCAGTATTGCGGGCAAGCTCTGCCCACTGCCAGCAGGTTGATCTTGACCGGCTCAAGGTTGACTCAGCCTTCCGTCCTTCGGTAAAAGAGGACCCAAATTGTTGGGGGCGAATAATACTGGTATTTGTGAATTTCTTAGAGAAGGCTGTAAAGTACTGCGCAGCAGCATATAAGTCTAAGTGCTATTGCTATTTATTAATCCAATCTAGTTGCACAGAGGTTGCCCTGGTGAAGGACCTCGTTCCAGAGGTCAGCCAAGGTTGACGCATTGGGGGGGGGGCCCTCTGGCAGAACGGCTGCCGGGGAGAGCTGCTCACTCACAAAAGGCAGCCTACTAATCTCCAGCCAGCTGGCCAGGAGATGGATAGGTCCGAAGCCCATGTTGCCTTCCCTCTCAGGATTGCCTCCTTGGCAGCTCTCCCTGTCAGCCCTTCTGCCGGAGCCCCCCCTCCCCCAGGGTCTGGTTTCCACTTCCCTTGCTGGGCCTTGAAGGCTGCTCTCCTCTTCTTGTTTCCTCCTAGGGGAGCTTTTCGCACAGGCTCCGATCGATCTGTACCCTGGCATCGCAGTGGAGACTGTAAATGACTCGAGCCGGTATTTTGTCATCCGGATTCAGGATGGAAACGGTAAGAAGAAGAAGAATGCATGGTTTCCTCTTGGCTGATGTGATCGATGGCGGCCCCACTGAGCATGCCTCCAGCCACCCTAAGGCATCTGGCCCCCAGGGACCATCTTTCAGCCATCAGGGAGCCAAGAACTGCCCCTCAGAGCATGCCTTGCCTTGGGCAGAGCCAAATGCCCGGTGAGGAAAATGCTGAACTAAATGTGAGAGAAGTGGAACATGAGATCACGTGTGAAAGTCTCTCTCCGGCTGGTTTTCAGCTGAGGACCTGAACAGCCTCAGATGGACTGAAGGCACCTAAAGGAGTGATGGATAAGGGAGCTAAGGAAGTCCTTGGGGCTGTTGTACAGGTGTGACATGAAAGCTGTTACCAAGTTAGTTCTGACCGCCAGGCCTCCTGAACCGAAGAGAAGAGTTTTCTCCGGAGTAGGGACTGATACGGAGGCTGGCGTTCCTTTGAGAGGATAAGAAGGCCTATAAGGCAGCAGAGGCGGTCCCTTCTCCCAATGGGAAGCCAGAGACCCTCCCTGAAGGCCAGGCCTACAAGGCTGTGCTAACTGCTGCTGGCTTTCTTGACCAGGGCGCAGCGCCTTCATTGGCATCGGCTTTGGCGACAGAGGAGACGCCTTTGACTTCAACGTGGCCCTGCAGGACCATTTCAAGTGAGTCTGCCTTGCTGGGCGAGGAGGGGAATCGGCCGGAGGAGGGTCAGCCTCGGGAGGGAACCTTTCTTCCCAGCTCTGCAGAAATGGAGCTGCTTCGGTTTGAAATGGGGGTTCGGTTTGCTCAGCTCCGTTCAGATGGGGTTGTTTCATCCCCTAGTCCAGGAGCACGAGGAGCTTTTTTAAAGCCTAAGACAAAACAGGGTCTGTGGTTGCACTAAACAAGGTTGCAGTATCGCATAGTGAGCCTCCCACCCGCCGTCCAGGGTCCCCATGGCCAAAGGGGTTTGGAGCCATTTCTTTGGGCAAACTCACTGGCCAGAGGATACAAGGTGTGGGTTGTCCGTGACCTTCAGCCATTCAGCGAACAATCATTCAGACTTAGAACAGGGCTGAACCGATGGTGGTTAGGACTAAGACTCAGCGTTGCAGCTTCCTCACGATCGCGTGATCACGATCTGGGGGCTTAGCACCTCGTGAGCAGCTTCAGCCCCCATCACGTGATCGCCATTTGCAACAGTTCCTGCCAGCTTCCCCAGAAAGTTAGTGGGGAAGTTGGCAGAGAAGGGCGCAATTACCCCACATGTGCACCCTTCCCCCCCCCCAGCACCTTTGCACTTGCTCAGCGCTGACTGCTTGCGCCCCCCCCGTTCTCCTCCCCCCCCTCGCTAGCTTTCCTTTTGACTTCTATTGTGGGAAGCCAGCAGACCGTTGCCCCCCCCCCCAATGACTCCAGGGTCCAGTTAACACCCACAATCGGCATTGCCATCGTTAAGTGATGCGGTCACGCTTTGTGACTGCATCGCTTAGTGACAGGCATTCCAGTTGTAAGCCGAGGACGGCCTAGTCTGGTTCCTCTTTTGTCCCTGCAGCTAACCTTCTTGCACACAGGTGGGTGAAGCAAGAGACGGAAATCTCCAGGGAGTCCCAGGAGTTGGACAGCCGGCCCAAGCTTGACCTGGGCTTCAAGGAAGGGCAGACCATTAAGCTGAACATCGGGGTGAGGCTCCCCTGCGCCTCTTTCCTGGCTTGCTTGGGTTTCAAGGGGGAGGGATTCCCTGTGGTTCCAAGAGACCCTCTTAACGGCCCCTTTCTCCCTTTGCAGAATATGCCCAGCAAGAAAAGTGGGTCAGCAAAGCCCCGCCCTGCTGGCTCAGGTGGACTCAGCCTCCTCCCCCCACCTCCGGGGGGCAAAGTGGCCCCCGCTCCTCCTCCTCCTCCTCCTCCGCCTCCGCCGGTTCCCCCTCTTTCTTCGACAGCCATTTCCAACCACGTAACTCCACCCCCCATGCCGAAGTCCAGCAGTGCTGGCAACACAGGTAGAGGGTGATTCTGGGGGTGTCCCCACCCGGCAGGCGCTCAGAAGGGGTGGGGGGGGCGGGGGCGGCAGAGGCCCTGATGGCCATGGAGTCAGGATGGGGAGTCCCCGTTCTCCCTCCCTTGCCGTGTCTCCTTCAGCCTGGTTGGCAAGCCGGTCCGAGGAAAGGGCTGGCCTTTCGGATTGGCTGGGGATTCCCTTCTTTCCCCCTCCCCCCCCCCGCTTCCCCCCCCTTTGGCTTCCCTTTTGTGGGTCTTACGGTCCAAGTAGGTCCAAGTACTCCTTGACTTAACAGCAGTTCATTTGCTGACCGTTCAAACAACAGCACTGAAAAAAGTGACTTAATGGCCACTTTTCAATTACGACCTTCGCAGTATAGCCATGATCACATGATCAAAATCCCGATGCTTGGCAGCTGGTTCATACTTATGGCCGTTGTTGTGTCCTGGGAGTCTCATGATCCCCTTTTGCGACCTTCTGACCCGCAAAGTCAATGGGGAAGCCAAGAGGGGCTTTACACCCAGGTTATTCACTTAACAACTGTGGCAAGAATGGCCGTAACATCGGGTAAAACTCACTTAACAAATGTCTCATTTAACAACATAAACTTTGGGCTCACTTGTGGTCATAAGTCGAGGACTACCTGTGCACACTGATTTGGGCGGTTCTGGAGCTCCAGGCAAGGTGGGGGTGGGGGGGGCGCAGCCCAGGAGGTTCCTCCTCTGCCTCTCTTGGCAAGAGCTGAAGCTGAAGCTGAAGCTGAAGCAGAACAATCGGCCGGGTGTAATCCTCTTCCTGGTACTTTGAGGGCTGAGAAAATTGGGGGTGGATCCTGATTGGTGTCCCGAGAGAAAGTCGGAGGAGACCCTCTCTCAGTATTTATAATCAAGAACCCCCTCCTTTGACACCCCCCCCCCAGATATCCTCCTAGACTTCGATTTGCCACCCTCCGCCTCCAAGGACCCAGCGGGGCCTGCTGTCGTCCCAGGCAGTGCAGATCTCTGGGGAGACTTCAACACGGCACCCAGGTAAGAGGGAGGCTCCGGGGTGGAGACTAGATACGCAGCCCTGGGGAAGCCGGTTTCCCCTTTTGTGATTTCACCAAGCGGGTGGGGGGATGTTTGCTTCAAGACGGGAGGGGTTTCTCTGGGGAGGGAACCCACTTGCCTTTCTCCTAATCCTTTCCCTCCCTGTGTCTCCCCATAGTGCAGTTCCCAGCCAGCCTGCTCAGCCGTCTAACTGGGTTCAGTTCTGAAGAAGCAGAGTGGAGGAAACGGAAGCGGACCAGTGACCGAGACAGATGGACCCAGCCGGGATGGAAGTTTCCCGACGTCCTTGGCTCTTCAGTCGAATCCTAATTTCCAGACAATCCTCCTGTTTTTGTTGATGTTCCCATCCCAATGCCGCCCATTGCATTTTATCCCTTGCAGCAGAATTGCTTCAGGATTTGCCCTTCCGGGAGCTTTGGAAGAGCGAGGAAGGGTGGCTGAAACCTGGGTTCCTGCTTCTGGTCAGTCCCCGAGGTCTGGGAGGCTGACCAGACGCTGCCTTTCTTTCGTTTGGGATTTCCAGCCAGGCTCCGTTTCCCCACTTCTGGGCCTCAGTGCGCCTGGTACAGGCAGAGGGCCAGAGCTGCTCCTGTTGATCTCTGCTCTGGGGGGGGGGGCAGTCGAAGCACCTCTGTGGCAGTCCTGATCCGGCTTTTCCTCCGTCTCCTTCCCTCCAGATCGGTAGTCGGGGCCTCCGTATCCAGTTTTGTGTTTGGTGAGCCCTTGCAATTCCCCCAGCTTTTTTCTCCCCGCTCGGTTCTAATGAGAAGATCGCTTCAAAATTGGATGTAGTTGCAACACCCAAGAGACCCTCCTGGTCCCATCTTTTACAGATGATGGGCACGCATCTTCTTCCGGGCTCCCTTCTGAGCCCGGTTGGTTGTGCCCTCGAGAGAGGCTTTGTGGCACACGCACGGTAGAGGACCACTCTGCGGCCCACTCCTTCATCAGAGGAGTAGGGTGGTGTGTGAGCTCTGCCCCCACCAGGGGAGGGTCGGGCTTCTGGATGCAACTTTCTGGCCAGTATGTTTTGTCGCTTGATAGCCTGTCCCCTGGCAGAGCTACTGAATCATGAAGTCGTTTCTGGCAGTCTCTTCCTCTGCGCCTGCCTGGTCTGTGTCTTTTTGGGATTTGCGCACGTCTTCCCTTCGCTCCTCTTGCCGTTGGCGAGCTCGAATGGCTCTGAAACACCCGCTTCGCTTGGCCCTCGAATTGGGAGGCCGTTTTCTTGTTGCGCTCTAGAGCCGTTTCTCCCGGTAGGCTCGTGACCTCCGTGGGCGGTAATAATTACGCTGTAGTCTTGGCTCTCACCTGTTGCATGTCCTGGGTGACCCCGTGGTTTGGTGCTTCCCCTGTGGGTAGTTTTTAAGTGAGCCAGGCACTTCCAGGTGGCCTCTCCATGTTTTGTCTCTTCTCCGCTCCCGGCCATATCTTGATCTCCTTTGCAGAAGAGCAGAGGGGAACTGCTCCGTTAGTATCATGCGGAAGACCGCAAGGAATGAAATGCACTTTTTAAAAATAAAAATAATGGGTGCCTACTTAGCAAGGCTCTCCGTAAGCAGCCCCCGGTCCACTTCCTCCTGAAGTTTTCTCTGTCCCTCGCAGGTGGCAGCCAAGGGTTACGTTGGGCTGCAGCTCCTGGAAGGGACCGATTCCCCTGGAAAATGGGAGTCGTAGCCCAGCTGGAAGGCACCTGGTTGGGCTTAGCCGGTTCCACCCCTTCCTTTCACCCTTCAACGCCCTGCCTGGAGGTTCTGGACCCGGCTGACTCCTCCCCTTCCGTGGCGGGTCCCCCAGCCATTTATTTCCACAGCCTCACAGCCCCCCCTCAGACAATTACCTGGCTTCCTAAATTGACTAATCAGGAGGCTGTCCCTCTGTGTGCGTGTTTTCTTACAGCTGGTATTACCTAAATAATATATTATGTAGTGTCACAAACAGAAGTAATATTCATCTGTATGTATATAAAGTATAAGATGTACTGGTTCAATAAATAGCAAATAAAAGAATTAAACCTGGGAAAAGCTGTGCATTAAAAGAAGCAACAGGGCAGCTCCCGTCTTTAATGCTCACCCCCCCCACCCACCCACCCGCTTCTCAGGGCTGGCCAGAATCTGCCTCCTTCCCAGGGTTGAGCCAGGCCCGGTTAGTCAGTAGGTTGGTCGGCTGAGGAGGATGGAAGAGAGCCGTGGGAACGGGTGGCTAGTGAGCCTTTAGCCTCCCCGGCAGTGCTGGAAGCTGCCCCCCCAGTCCAGTCGGAAGGGCAGAGGGGGCTCCCTGGCATCTGCAGGGAGACCACCAGAGGTGCCACAAATGGAGCCTCTTAGCATGCGCAAAGTCTGTGCGGGTACAAAGGGGCGGAGCTTTGATTGCAGCGCTCTGGCTGTTGTGTTGCTTATTTTGACCTCCCCTGAACCTCCAGCCTTCATACTTTTTTTAGTATGAAGGCGGGCACACAAATTAAACAGCCATGCAGGAAGGATAAAGGATTCGGTTCAAAGAGAGAAGATGGGCTGAAACAGGAACTGAACCCCGGGCAACTCTTCATAGGAAGGAAGAGGGAGGGAGGGACGGGCGAGGTGAACTGGAGTGCCGCAGCCGCCAACACCAAGAGACTTCTGCAAACATTTTCTGCGGTTTTGTGGCCCTTGCAAGTGGGGCGGTGGGGGTGGGGCAAGGTCCTCCCCAGGGTAGAGAGGATGCGGCTGTGCTCTATGGAGTCACAAGGAACAGAGTCATGGGTTTGGTGACTCACCACTACCCAGAAATTGCCACAGAGGTTGCTGTCCAGACCCCTCGGCCCGTGACCTCTGTCCATTGCCAGGCTCTGGGGCTGACGGGGACTTCCAGGCCCTCCTGGCAGGAACGGCTTCTTTTCAACCCATTTCACAACCGGTTTTGGAACATGAAGCCAGTCCTGGTTGCCCTGCGAGATGAGCTGCATTGGGAAAAGGAAGGAAAACGCGAAGCAAGTGACTTGGCTTAGGGTCAGCTATGGACAAGACGGTAACTAGCTAGCTTTGCATAATGGCAGCAAAATCGCTTCTCTTTTCCAGCCTGAAAATTGAGGAGTTAATGTGCTTGAAAGAAGAGGGAGCTTCTCTTTTACCCAGAGGCTTGATCGCTTTTTGTAGTGATCAAAGGTCACCCTGGGCGATTGTGCTGTGGACTGGCTCGGCTTCTTTTAGAATAGAATAGAATAGAATAGAATAGAATAGAATAGAATAGAATAGAATAGAATAGAATAGAATTTTTTATTGGCCAAGTGTGATTGGGCACACAAAGAATTTGTCTTGGTGCATATGCTCTCAGTGTACATGAAAGAAAAGATACGTTCAAGGTACAACATTTACAACACAATTGATGGTCAATATATCAATATAAATCATAAGGATTGCCTGCAACAAAGTTACAGTCATACAGTCATAAGTGGAAAGAGATTGGTGATGGGAATGATGAGAAGATTAATAGTTAATTTTTAATTTAATTTAATTTTATTTAATTTAATATTAATTTTAAAAATTAATAATTAATTTTGAGCCCTTCCTTCCTTCCACCCAGGTGCCCTTGTCTAGTCCTGCCACCCCAGCAAGTGGGACCTGGAGCTCTTGAGGTTGGCTGGCTGGCTGGCTGCTGCTGCTCCCTCAAGAGGCGGGAGGGGGCTGGGAAGGAAGCCGGCCCTTCCTCCCTCACCTACCCAGTCTCTGGCTCTCCTCTTGGGGAAGGAGGCCCGTCCTGCTCCCAGCCTGCCAGGCTCCTTCCAAAGGCACGGCTGGCAGGTGAGGTGGTGGGGAAGAAGGAGGGAAACTTGCCCAAATCACATCGTTGGTCCCAGGCAGAACCTCAGTGGGGATCCCCACAGCTGTTTTGATACTGCTCGGTGCCAATCATGATACGGCTGGCTCAGCCTACAGCCCCTGAGGGGAGGGGGGAACCTTTTTTCTTGGGGGGACCCTGGACTTGGGGACCTAGGTGGGGGGGGACACTTCTTACTTCCATACTTTGTGATGTGGCCTCTCCATGCGGAAAGCCCACCGTGGGCCCTGAAGCGGTGAAATGCCCCCCTCCCCCCAACTTGGCGATTTGGGTAGATGGCTCGGCAGGCCCTTATGAATGAAACCTGACAAGGGCGCAGAGCGCATTTGATCTTGTGGAAAGTCCGCTGCTGTTTTGCTTGAAGCTTTCAAAAGCAGGAGGAAAACAAATTGTTCCCGGAGCTGTTTGCCTAAACAGCTGCATTTTGGAAAGGGGTACCTGGCGCCCCCTGGTGGACTGACCGTTCAGCAGCAGGCCTTGGCAACTGCAGGAAAGAGAGAGGTGGGAGATTGACCTGAGGTCTGATGCTCGGAAAACCAGGGAAGGCTTGGTGGGCGCGTCTGCTGCAGGGAAAAGGCATAGAAATGCTGTTGCTGGAGGATGGCAAGAGTTGTTATTCCCCGGCTCAGTCAGCCTCTTCTTCCTTTCCCAGGAAGACGCTTGAAGGTTTGCGGAGGACTTGAGGGGTGGCATCTGATGAGACCCATCTTTTCAAGTGCCTCTTTGTACGCTGGCAAAAAAGGGAATACAGTCCTTGGTCGTATAAACAGAGGCATGGGATCAAGATCACATGAAGGATTAGTACCGCTTTATAAAGCCTTAGTAAGGCCACACCTGGAGAACCACATCCAGTTTTGGTCACCACGTTACAAAAAAGATGTCGAGACGCTTGAAAAAGTGCAGAGAAGAGCAACTAAGACGATTAAAGGACTGGAGACTAAAACATGAACGGTTGCGGGATTTGGGTTTGGCCAATCTAGGGGGGGGGAAAGGACTGATAGCAGCATTCCAGTATTTGACCGGTTGCCACAAAGAGGAGGGGGTCAATTCATTCTCCAAAGCACCTGAGGGCAAAACAAGAAACAATGGATGGAAACTAATCAAGGAGAGAAGCAACCTGGAATGAAGGAGAAATTCTCTGACAGTGAGGACAATTCACCAGTGGAACAGAAGTTGCCTTCAGAAGTTGTGGATGCTCCAACACTGGAGGTTTTTAAGAAGAGACTGGACGGTCACTCATCTGGAATGGAATAGGGCCGTGATGGCGAACCTATGGCACGCGTGGCCAAGGTGACACGCAGAGCCATCTTTCCAGGCACGCCAGCTGTCGCCCAACTCACCTGCAGCTGCACATGGTTGCCCCCCCCAGCAGATGTTCGGGCCTCCGGTGCGCATGCGTGCAATTCAGGGGACCCAGCTGGTCATCGGAGCTCTCCCACGCATGTGCGCATGAGAGTACTTCTGTGCAGTGTGCACATGCATAGATGGTTTCGCACGTGTGCACCGCACGCAGAGATGGTGTGATTGCACATGCAGCACATGGGAGTGTGTGCGAAAGGCATGCGCATGCATAGATGGTGCGGTTGTGTGCACAGCGCATGGGGGAGGAGCCACATGTTAGCGTGGATAGCACAGGTGCGCGCAAAGCACGTACTTGTTCAGCACTCGGTGAATAAAAGATTCGCCACCACTATAGGGTCTGCTGCTTGAGCAGGGGGTTAGACTAGAAGACCTCCAAGATCCCTTCCAGCTCTATTCTGATTGATGAAATGCTCCTTCTGGAGTTTTCCTTGTGCAAATGCAGCTCCGCTCTGTCCGTAGCCCACGAGCACAGAGGCTTCAGTGGGTTACAGGGCCGCATGCTTGAGGCACTCACCGACCTCCTTACAAGACCCCCATCACTCCCTAGGATATGTCATTCATGAGGCCTCTCCGTTTCTCTTAAAAATCCTGCCAAAGTGGCTTCTGCCCACTTTCATTTAGACTTCTTTTATGCAAGAAAACAGCAAGAGGATGTCTTCTTAATTGGCGTATGGTTTCCTATACATACACCCACAACTATCTAGGGCCTGGGCCTCCTTGTGTGCAGGGCTGCTTAGTGATGCCCCCCCCCTCCGGTGACAGACAGGTGGGCAGAGAGATGGGTAGTTAATTGTTTCTTAGGGGCAAATAACTCTGGATCATGCAAGACAATGGCTCGCATTGATCCCAGCGGCCCCAGCTTAGAACCGGCTTTAAATGAAACCAGATTGCATGCTCACTGCTGTGTCCCGGCCCATCCAGGGCTGCCGTGGCTTCTTGGAAACAGACCCTTCAGCGGCCCTCACAGGTCCTCCTCCTCCTCCTCCTCCTCCTCCTCCTGCTCTAATCTGCTGCAGATGCAGCCGCCACCCCAAGGTGGCTGCTTTCCAGGTCTAGGTCACACCTGCACCCGGATTGGAAGCCCACCGTCTCCAGCAAATGAAGCGGGCTCAGCCTTGCAGGGTCTCCACGAGCTCTGGGGCCTAAACTGAGGAGGTGCCTGCCTCCCAAGATGGGGGGTGGGGGTGGCATCACCCCTCAACCTGTTCTGAGAAGTGCATCTGAAGCTGCAGAGGTGCTCTGAAAGACAAGGAAGCCTCTGGGCTGAACATTTATTTATTTATTTATTGTTCACATTTTTATACCGCCCTTCTCCGAGGACTCGTGGCATCGGAGCGTGGAATTGTCTCCATGTCTTCTTGCCATCGTCATCCAACCCCAAATATTGCAGATTTTTTACCCTCTTCATTTTAAATATTAAAAAGTGTCTATTTTAACTTGGTGAAATAAATCAAAACCACTTCCCCTTTGCTTGTATTCTAGCATCCGTGTTGTCACCAATCCCCGTGATTTCCTCTGCAGTGGGTCCCCAGGATTTTGCAGGCTCCCTCTCCCCCTTTCTTTCAATGGACCAGAAAAAGCGCTCATGCTTGGCCAGGAGGGAGGCCTGCAGGGAGAACAGAGCAGAACATTTGCCCCCAACTTTAAGCTATGAAGATTCAAACCAGTCTGTAAAAAGATGAACCCAAGGCTTCCTAATTTTTTGCTTAGTTTACTTAATAAAACAGAACACAGAGGGGGGGAAATAAAATGACATCAACAAGAGAAAAAGAAAGCAAAAGGCTTCTCACAGATAGGCATGGACTTTTTTATGCAACGGTTTCAAGGAAAGACGAGCATATTTCATTGGGATCCTTGGGGTGTAACCTACGTCTTGGAGCAACTCGCATCGAGGCTTCCACCCACCGAGTAATGGGAGCCAAGCGTTCCTCTTTCCCCCATTCAGGGACTCCTCTTTGGCAAGGAGGATCCCTTCTGTTGTCCCACCATCAATTTCCACGTACTCGGTAGGTGGTGCAAAAGAATAGGGATATCCAAAAATATTAAATCATACCTTAGAGTTAAATTAATAGATTTAATCACCTTTCCCCAGACTATAATAACTTTAGGACATGTTTTAATGAATCTCCAACAAAATGGTATTTTAATAGCATCTTCAAAAAAATGGTGATTCGCCCATTTATTTTCTATCAAACACAATGAGTTCAATGAGTTTGAAATATTATTTTTGGTTGAATAAACCCTAATCTAAAATCATCTAAAATTTTTGACAGTAAGGCAAAACAATTTCCCATTGTTTGAGGAACCCTCAATTTCTTACTCTATTCATTCTTTAAAATTTGCCTATTAAATTGATTTATTGATAACAGATATAATTGTGGGCTTTTTTGTCTCATAAAATTTAATGATGCATTCTAATAATTCAGGTGTTTTTGAAGCTGAAAATGGTGCTGTTCCAAATTACAAATCAGTGGCCTCTGTAGTTCTAAAAACAGCAACTGAGGAGAACAGAAAAAAACCCAGTATTTGTCTTTTAAAAGAGAATGATCAAGCCAGCATTTCCAGCTCCAAGGGAATTTTTGTGCCTGCTAAGTACTTTTTTTGGTGTCTGCAGGTTTCTTTCACACAAGGATGCTGTGTGTCTCCAGAAGCTTCTCTCTCCCTCCCTTCCTCCTCACATGAGAGCACAACAATGAAAGATTGCTGTAGCATGTGTGTTTGTATGTTATTAATTTCTTGAACAAACATCTATATTTCCACTTTTCACTATATCATTCAAGGGGAGTAATCATGATTTTTAGGGATGGTTTTATTTTAATATCTGTCTTACCAGCTCAGTATTCCAATCTGGCATAGTATTTTTACACTTTTCAAACTCCTGTAATACTTTCATTCTCGCCCACAGAGAGAGTCATACTTGGTATGCGTTGCCTCCTCATCTGCACAGGAGTTCAAAGAAATTGCTAGCGATGTGGGTCAAAGGGGCTGGGGGAACCCCCTGCCCCACCTCCCATGCAACTTGGAGCCACTTCGAAGTTGGGCGGGAGAGGAGAGCAGCCCAATTTGCTTGCTGTGCAACACCTGGCAGTTCCCTCCCCCCTCCCCTAGTCTTCTTCCTGCAAAAGGAACAGACAGTCCCAGGGCCAGCAAGGCAACAGTTTTAAAAGAAGCCTCTGTTGCCCCCAGGAAGAAATGCCACCCCGGGGCAGAGAAGTCTTTCCCTCTTTGCCCCCCCCACACCGCCTCAGACCCCTCAGACTCAGAGGGGTCCAGCAGCTGCAGCAACTCTCTGATTCCCCACCTCCTTCCCACCTGCTGGTTGGGCCCTGGTGGGGGAGTGGTCATGAAGGGGCACCTCCCCTTCATGACACCTCCAAGGGAAGTGTCATGAAGGGGAGGAGCCCCTCCCTGGTCCAACCGGAGGGAGCTGGCAGGCCACCAAGAGAAAAGATATATAATATCTTTTAATAATAATAATTTTTAATAATAATATTATTATTTATAATATTTTTTTTAATTTTTTATTTTTTTAATAATAAAAAAGAGGAGGACTAATATTAGGAAACTGCGTAGTTTTATATTCCCTTCCATTCATGCCCAATTCATGATTGCATCTTGTTTATAAACCTTGACAAGGTTTTCAATTACTTTCTTCTCATTATTTCCCTCTTAAAAATCACACTCTGACAGCTGGGATTTCCCTTGTTTTGTGACACATGAAATACTGTACATTCTGGCTTAAATTTGGCCAAACCTCTATACTGAATCTCTGCTGTTCTTTTGTCATGGCTACGATTGGGTTTTCCAGTCCAGTCCCCAGAATTATAAATCGGGGATCCTGCCTGGTGAATTGATGAGTTTTTCAGCCTGGGACGGGTCCTTTTCCCCCCACTGAGGCCAATTTCTCTCCTGCATCTCTCAGCATGGATCTTATTATAGTAATTTGCATTGGTTCATTTCTTACTAGTGGAATTGTTCTGGAACTTTACCTAGTAGAATAAAAACTCCAAGATTTCAGTTCAGAGTTCAATTTCTACAATTTTTAAATAAACTATGTATTCTCCTTCAATTCTTACATGTAATTTTTAAAAGACCAGCACCTATGATTAAATCTACGTTCAGTGTTGCAACATTTCTAGTATTTGTTGTTACATGATTTTCTCTTAAATTATAGCATCGGAAAATTTTACCGATATTTTTTCTAAGTGCTCCTAGTGTTACATTATAATTGTTTCTTTAGAATGTTGCATTCACTTTATCATGAGATATTTTCTTGTAACTCTGTATTGTTCTTTTAATAAACATTGATAATACATTTTGGCCCAGTGAAAGTGTTCCTAGGCTGGGTTTTGTCTTAAAAACACTTCAGATCCCTTTTTATTCTTCCAGCGATCTGTAAATCCATCAGCCACGGTGGATTTGGCCCTTTATCAAAGAGCCATTTCAGTCTCTTTCTGGAGCCTGGATGCACCAGATTCAGATAATGCACAGAATTACACTTTTCTTGCAATAATTTTTTTCTACGACAAAAAGCATTTCAGGGCAATCTCAAAAGCAATATCCTACTAAAGACAAGATTACTACACTTATTACTGGTTTTTTTTTATATAGAAGTTCCTGTTTTTGTCCACCTCTGCCTTATAAATATGTCCCTTTAAGTTTTTGTCTTCTTTTCTATCTGCATTATTATCTCTGAAGTTTGATAATCAAGCAACGAATCACCGAACACCTAGAAGCAAACAAAGTAATAACCAAAAGCCAACATGGGTTTGTCAAAAACAGATCATGCCAGACTAATCTTATCGCATTCTTTGACAAAATGACAAAATTAGTAGACCAGAGGAATGCTGTCGATATAATTTACTTGGACTTCAGTAAAGCATTTGATAAAGTAGACCATAACCTACTACTAGATAAAGTAGAAAAACGTGGGTTAAACAGCACCACCACGAGATGGATTCGTAACTGGCTGACCAACCGTACTCAACGTGTAGTCCTCAACGGAACTACATCCACATGGAGGGAAGTATGCAGTGGAGTACCCCAAGGCTCTGTTTTAGGCCCAGTACTCTTCAACATCTTCATCAATGACTTGGACGAGGGGATAGATGGGGAACTCATCAAATTTGCAGATGACACCAAGCTGGCAGGAATAGCCAACACTCCAGAAGATAGGCTCAAGATACAGAAAGATCTTGACAGACTTGAACATTGGGCGCTATCTAACAAAATGAAATTCAACAGTGAAATAAGTAAGGTTCTACATTTAGGCAAAAAAAACCCCAAAATGCACAGGTACCGGATATGTGGTACCTTGCTCAATAGTAGTACCTGTGAGAGGGGTCTTGGAGTCCTAGTGGATAACCATTTAGATATGGGCCAGCAGTGTGCAGCAGCTGCTAAAAAAGCCAACACAGTTCTGGGCTGCATAAACAGAGGGATAGAATCAAGATCACGTGAAGTGTTAGTGCCACTTTATAATGCCTTGGTAAGGCCACACTTGGAATATTGCATCCAGTTTTGGTCGCCACGATGTAAAAAAGATGTTGAGACTCTAGAAAGAGTGCAGAGAAGAGCAACAAAGATGATTAGGGGACTGGAGGCTAAAACATATGAAGAACGGTTGCAGGAACTGGGTATGTCTAGTTTAATAAAAAGAAGGACTAGGGGAGACATGATAGCAGTGTTCCAATATCTCAGGGGTTGCCACAAAGAAGAGGGAGTCGGGCTGTTCTCCAAAGCACCTGAGGGTAGAACAAGAAGCAATGGGTGGAAACTGATCAAGGAGAGAAGCAACTTAGAACTAAGGAGAAATTTCCTGACAGTTAGAACAATTAATAAGTGGAACGACTTGCCTGCAAAAGTTGTGAATGCTCCAACACTGGAAATTTTTAAGAAAATGTTGGATAACCATCTGACTGAGATGGTGTAGGGTTTCCTGCCTGGGCAGGGGGTTGGACTAGAAGGCCTCCAAGGTCCCTTCCAACTCTGTTGTTATATTATATTATATTAAGTTCATTAGCCAGGCTGACATCTTCTAATGCTGACATTCTGCTGTTCGGGGATTTTATCATCATTCTAAATGAACAACTTGCATGGTAAAATAATTCACACTTTGGAAAAGCAATCTACCTCTATTTTTGAATTGTGTAATTTATTTATTTATTTTACTTTCAGGATTGTTTGTTTTCCTTTTCCAAATAAAATACGTATTCTTTGTCAGTCTTGCAATTTAAATTCTGGGATTGAAATTGACACTTTTTGATTGTGTGTGTGTTACTTAGGTAATGTATTCATTTTAATGGCCACAAGAAAACCATCCCTTTTCCCAATGCCTGCAGGCCTCACCTACGCTGCCAGCTCCATTGCCACGGCTGGGCCAGGCAAACAGCTGCTGGTGTGGGAGCCATTGGGGCTCAGCTCCCTTTTGACCCAGAACTCTGCACAAGGGGCTCCCCAGGGCTCAGGAGGGGCAGAGTGTCTGCAAGCACCATGGGGTCCATCCAGATTTGCTCGAGCACTTTCCAAGGAAAAGGAAACTTCTCAAACTGCCCAGATGCTGCAAGGGCGAGAAACTCTGCGTCTGTGGCTTTGCTGGGCTTGAACACATCCGCACATGCGGAGCTCTTGAGAAAGTTTCAGCATCTGGTGCTTCAGTCCAGATCCTGCTCAGAGCAGAGTGGCCAATGATTTGCCACAAACTAGAGAAAGCTCCTCCTCCTCCTCCTCCTCCTCTGAAGGTTTCTGCTCAAAACAATTAGACACAGTTTCTTTCCCCCCCCTTCCCCCCCCCGTGCCATCACTCTGCTGAAACGCTAATTCTCACAGCACGGTCTCAGACCTAAAGATATTTTACCCATGTAATACGCTGTATTGATATCATCCTTCTGATCTTCTCATCTTTCTTAATACCTTCTCCATGATTGAGCACTTGTTGTATTTTATGATTAATGATCGTAACTATGATCTATGACCTATCCTTTTGTCCTTTGCATGTACACTCAGAGCTTATACACCAGAGACAATTTCCTTGTATGTCCAAATACACTTGGCCAATAAAGAATTCTATTCTTCTCTTCTCTTCTCTTCTCTTCTCTTCTCTTCTCTTCTCTTCTCTTCTCTTCTCTTCTCTTCTCTTCTCTTCTCTTGCTACCAACCTGCCTTCCATTGAGGACCTGTATACTGCACAAATCAAGAAGAGGGCCGTGAAAATATTTACAGATCCCTCACATCCTGGACATAAACTGTTTCAACTCCTACCCTCAAAACGATGCTATAGAGCACTGCACACCAGAACAACTAGACACAAGAACAGTTTTTTCCCGAAGGCCATCACTCTGCTAAACAAATAATTCCTTCAATACTGTCAAACTATTGACTAAATCTGCACTACTATTAATCTTCTCATCATTCCCATCACCAATCTCCTTCCACTTATGACTGTATGACTGTAACTTTGTTGCTGGCAATCCTTATGATTTATATTGATATATTGACCATCAATTGTGTTGTAAATGTTGTACCTTGATGAACGTATCTTTTCTTTTATGCACACTGAGAGCATATGCACCGACAAATTCCTTGTGTGTCCAATCACACTTGGCCAATAAAAAATTCTATTCTATTCTATTCCCTTCCCTTCCCTTCCCTTCCCTTCCCTTCCCTTCCCTTCCAATTCCTATCCTATCCTATCCTATCCTATCCTATCCTATCCTATCCTATCCTATCCTATCCTATCCTATCTCTTTTATTATTTTCTATATTCTATTCTAGTCTGTTTTCTGTATTCTATTTTATATTTACTCTACTCCACTCCACTCCAATTTCCTGTTCTGTTCTGTTCTGTTCTATGAACAAGGATGGTCTTATTGGTTTTGTCAGTCCGCACTGTGCTCTTCTCTCACTTTCCCATCAGAGAGGTAGGCCCCTCAATGAAGAGCCCCCTCTAGATGAATGCAGCTATGCCAGGCCCCCTCTCCTGGCAAGGCTGAGGCCCTCAGGGAAAGGGGGGATGGCCCCCTCACCGCTTGCATCACCTGCTGCTACTGTCCAGGGGGGTCCCGGAGATCCAGGAGGAGGAAGAGGCAGCTCTCCCAGCTTGGCCAGCAACCCTTTATTTATTTATTTATTTATTTATTTATTTATTTATTTATTTATTTATTTATTTATTTATTTATTATTTGTCATAACACCATACATAAGCATAAGCATGAAGCAACAGTAGGACAGGAACAGTATTTATTTATTTATTTATTTATTTATTTATTTATTTATTTATTTATTTATTTAGATTTTTATACCGCCTTTCTCCCGAAGGACTCAGGATGGTGTACAGCCAAAAAGATAAAAACTCAATATATATACAATTAAAAACAAAAATTTAAAACAGAGCATATTACAAAAGGCCGACATTAAAAATTTAAAAATTTAAAGATTTAAAAATTTAAAAACCCTAAAACGATAAACCCCAATTAAAATTTAATAAAACTATTAAGCCAGTCCCGCTTGAATAAATATGTTTTTAGCTCACGGCGAAAGGTCCGAAGATCAGGCACTTGGCGTAGGCCAGGGGGAAGTTCGTTCCAGAGTGTAGGAGCTCCAACAGAGAAGGCCCTTCCCCTGGGGGCCGCCAGCCGACATTGTTTGGCGGACGGCACCCTGAGAAGACCCTCTCTGTGTGAGCGTACGGGTCGGTGGGAGGCATAAAGTAACAGCAGGCGGTCCCGTAAGTACCCGGGTCCTAAGCCATGGAGCGCTTTAAAGGTGGTAACCAAAATCTTGAAGCGCACCCGAAAGACTACAGGAAGCCAGTGCAGACTGCGTAGCAGTGGTGTTACGTGGGAGCAACGAGTGGCTCCCATTACTACTCACGCAGCCGCATTCTGGACTAACTGCAGCCTCCGGGTGCACCTCAAGGGCAGCCCCATGTAGAGAGCATTGCAATAGTCCAAACGAGAAGTGACCAGAGCGTGAGTGACCGTGCATAAGGCATCCCGGTCAAGGAAGGGACGCAACTGGTGAACCAAGCGTACTTGGTAGAAGGCCCTCCTGGAGACAACCGCCAGGTGTTCATCAAAAGACAGCCGTCCATCCAGGAGGACGCCCAAGTTGCGTACCCCCTCCCTTGGGGCCAATAACTTGCCCCCAACAGCCAGCCGTGGTTGCAGCTGACTGTACCAGGGTGCTGGCATCCACAGCCACTCCGTCTTGGAGGGATTGAGCTTGAGTCTGTTTCTCCCCATCCAGACCCGTACGGCTTCCAGGCACTGGGACAGTACTTCGACAGCTTCGTTGGGGTGGTCCGGGGTGGAAAAGTACAGCTGAGTATCATCAGCGTACAGATGGTAACTCACCCCGAAACCACTGATGACCTCCCCCAGCGGCTTCATATAGATGTTGAACAGGAGAGGCGAGAGAATTGACCCCTGAGGCACCCCACAAGTAAGGCGCCTCACGGACGACCTCTGCCCCCTTGTCAACACCGTCTGCGACCGGTCAGAGAGATAGGAGGAGAACCACCGATAAACGGTGCCTCCCACTCCCAATCTCTCCAACTGGTGCAGCAGGATACCATGGTCGATGGTATCAAAAGCCGCTGAGAGATCTAATAGGACCAGGGCAGAGGAACAACCCCTATCCCTGGCCCTCCAGAGGTCATCCACCAACGCGACCAAAGCCGTAGGCACGTTTGTGCTCTTATACATGCCCCTTATAGACCTCTTAGGAAAGGGGTGAGGTCAATAGTAGACAGTTTTTGGTTGAAGCTTTGAGGACTTTGAGAAGAGACCACAGAGTCAGGTAGTGTATTCCAAGCATTAACAACTCTGTTACTGAAGTCATATTTTCTGCAATCAAGATTGGAGCGGTTAACATTAATTTTCAATCTATTGTTTGCTCTTGTATTGTTGTGATTGAAGCTGAAGTAGTCTTCAACAAGAAGGACATTGCAATAGATGATTCTATGAGTTAAACACAGGTCCTGTCGGAGGCGGCGGAGTTCTAAGTTTTCTAAACCCAGGATTTCAAGTCTGGTGGTATAAGGTATTTTGTTGTATTCAGAGGTATTATGCCAAATAATAAAAAATAAAAATAAAATAAAAATAATAAAATAAAAATAAAATATGCCAAATAATAAAAATAAATAAATAAATAAATAAAAATAGGTATTATTTTGTTGTATTCAGAGGTATTATGCCAAGATGCAAATGCCAGAGGTTTCTGTCTCTGGTGCTGGATTCTGATTTCACTTTTTTTTTTTCCCTGTGTTACTGGTGGGAAAAATCAAATACACACACCTTGCCTAAATAAAGTTCTTTTTATAAATGTCAATGCTGGTGCCTTTCATAGCCACAAGGGGATTGCAAACTGGGGAGAGGGGATTACCTTGAGAGTCAGTGGGGAAAATCCCCTTTCCTCTTAATGCAGGTTTTAATGTTTTACACTGCCCGTGTTGAGTTCTATAGAAAAATTCAGGGGTTGGGCCTGAAAGCGGCCCATTTGTGGGGTGGTGGAGCCGGGTGCAGTCGGGCCTGCAGGGCTCTTAAATGGCAGCCAAGAAATACCAACTTCATGCCCCCACCCATGGCTCTGTTGCTGAGGGTGGGTCTGTTCCTCAAGGGAGGCAGATCAGATGGAGGAGGGCCGAAAGAAGCATTTTCAGGGAAGACCGGGTGCCCTCAGAAGAGGCAGGAGGGATGGCTGACTTTACTCAAATTTCATCTCTTGGGAGAGGGATTAATACAATACAGAACAGGGGAAATCTCTCCAAAAACATGTGGAAGCTATTTATGGATTATGCTGATGGGCCTGGCACTAATGTATGAAAATATGCAATACTGCTGCATTTGTTGGAACGATTGCCACATAATGAAGGTTTTATCGGTGAATTATGCATTCCTCCTCAAGTTGTATATTCAAAGAAGAGCCGAAGAGGAGGGATGGCTTTGTTTCGAGATGACTGGGGGGGGTGTTGCTAAGCTCTCCTGCTTTGACAGAGAGGCCCTCTCCTTTGCCCAAGGCCTCCTCCTCCACCACTGAGGAGAGGCAGTTGTGAGGCTTGGTGCCTCATCCTGACAAGCGCTGAGCACCTCCATCCGTCCGGGAAGAGCCAGAGGGCCAGCACAAGAGGGGCACACCTTGGAAAGAGGAGCCCCACGTGGGCCAGAAAGGGGACCTGCAGCCCAGCCCTGACTTAATCAGAGCACAAACACAAAGGAATTCTGGGAAAGCTCCCCAATGTCTCCACCCAAAAGATGGTGGGAAAAAGAGGAGGAACAAGGGTTTACTCCCATATCACACAAAGTGGAGGAAATGGCAGGTGGGTGAGGTTGTCGTAGATTCAGTGGGATCTGTTCCGCCTAACAAACATGGCATGGATGATCTCCTATTTTTGAAATTAGAACAGGCCTTCTTATCTGGATGCTCTCTCAGGTGTGACACAAGAGTTCTAAGTAAGGCAATAAACAGATGTTAGAATTACGCTGCTTAATAATTTTGGCTGATGTATTTTGGTAGAATGAAATTTGATGGTATTACCTAGTGGCTGGAGATCTTCAGACAGCATCTGTCTCATATAACAGTTTTCCAGAGTATCCAAATCCAGAACGTAAAATAAACCATAAAAATGTGTAATTACAACATTGCGTAAATATATACTTTTCATTCATATATCATCTATTAGTTGCCATTTTTTGTGTGCTTTTCCTGACAATGAAAGGCTTAAGGAAGGATAATAGGCATATGCCTTACGTTGGTCTTCATAATTAACCAGCTAATAAAACCAAACATTTAAATTCTGCTTCAGCGAGTAGATCCATAACTTGTCAGAGCAGTCAGCAAAATCAAGTCAGCAGATTGTCAGCTTTGGAAGCCATACTAGGCCGAAGGCTTCCACACGCTGCCACTTTCTCCGGGGTGTGAAAGTAGGAGGGGGTGAGGGTACAAGGGGCTATTAGACATAACAACATTTTTCCTCCTGGTCAAGGTCAGGCTGGGCTCACATCTGGAGGAGGAGTAACCAGAGTAATGCTTCGACATGGGAGGGTTGAGGATTGGAACATGTGACCGGCAGAGGGGTCATGAGGGTGGAGATTTTGGAGTTTGTATTACTGAGGGAGGAACCCGAATCCGCAACTGTGCCAGTTTACCTATGCTAGTAAAAGAAGTTTGAAAGATGTTGGCTTCGGAGTCTTTTCTGCAGGAGGGGTTTTCTGGAACGCTGACACCGATCTTTTCCAATATTCAGCCTCTTCTCACTTTTGCTAGTAGGCTATCAACTTTCAGTCCCCCAAACAGCTTAATCCTCGGATCCACAACGGTTATGCAACTGTTTATATTTTTTCCATTCTGCTTTCCTTGCTTCTGAAAAATGGGTTTCTTTTCTAATTGTGCCGAAGGAGACACATTGTGCTAAACCATGTTCTAGTTGCTGAATCACTTATTCCATTATTCCTCTAATTTGTGAAATTTCACTGA
This sequence comes from Ahaetulla prasina, assembly GCF_028640845.1. Lineage (NCBI taxonomy): Eukaryota > Metazoa > Chordata > Lepidosauria > Squamata > Colubridae > Ahaetulla > Ahaetulla prasina. Next base: position 94,281,937 of record NC_080546.1, read on the forward strand.
GCTTTGCACATTATTTCTACTATAATGGCAAAGAAGGAATTCTCAATAAGGAAAGAAAAATGCTAAATCAGTCACCTACTGCTATAATTCACAGGTGCCTCTTCTGGATTTAGCCCAACCAGGTAATGCGTTTACCCAAAGCACTGAAGATGTACAGGAAACCTCTTTTTCATTTTGTGGTTGACCAATTCAGGCAGATGCTTCCTTAGACAAAGTGGGACATATTGCCAGAGAAGTGGCACATGGCCGACATCTCTGGCAGGCACCAGAAGCTTTTGGTGGAACCTCCAGCAGGTTTTGGCTGTTGAGCACGTGGCTGGAGGGTCCTTTGGATTCCAGAGCAGCGGGCAGATGATAAGGCTTGGGGGTGGGCACAAGCTAGCCTTGCTTAGCCCCCCTCCATACTAGAACACCTAAGCTGTGGCAGCTTTAAGAAAGAGCAGAGCAGCAGTTTTTCATCTCCCTCAGAGCATCTGCCAAAAGGGCGCAAGAGGGTTCAGAAAGTAGGATGCGGGGTGTGTGGGGGGGGGTGGGGGGGGGGGCTGAGCCAAGCTGTCATGGTCATAGATGACTTCAGCCCAGCAGTGGAGAAAGACATAAATTCTCACCAGTGGAAAAATCCCTATAATTGTTATTTGAAAGTCTATTAGGGATCCACGGGAGCCATTATTAGGGATCCACGGGAGCCAGGGCGTGATTCCAGTCCTTCCCAGGTAATTCTAAAATTGGGCCTACAATATGGAAAGTGATTTGGAATGATGGAGCTCCACCACTGACCGGTTTCCAATCTTCTCTTGCTGGATGAGTGGACAATCCCTTTTCCTTAGTCATAGTCAGGCCTGGGGTGGTGGGTGGCGAGTGGCTATTTTCTTGGCTGCCTTTGACAAGACAGGGAATGAGGGAATGCTGCTATTGGGGAGAGGGGCGTTGGACCCACTGAGAGGTAGAAATTAAAGGCTCTGTCTTGGCTGCCCTGGTTATGGTTGTGGAGGTGATGGTGGGGTAACCAGAGAGAGAGAGTCTCTCTGTAGCCCTGGTTCTTACCTTCCTGAGGCTCAGGGCCGTTTGGCTGCTGGGTTGTGGTTTCTTCAAGGAGGGAAGGAAGGAGTTAATCTCTTTGGCTCCCCTCCTCGGCCTCCCCCCTGGCAGTCCATCCCAGTTCCACTATGAAGGGGCACCATTATTCCTTGCCACCCCCTTCCCTTGCTGAGAAGGGCCCTCCTGCTTGCAATTTGTTACAGAAATCCCTGCCAAAATGCCCCCAACACATACTTCACTATGTTTTCTCTCAAAAGAAGTTTATGGACATTTTTTTCTGCTTTAAAAATTCAACATTTGAAGGAACTTAGTTTGGAAGCGTCTTGTTTGACATTTGTTTCAGTTTGGTGCATTTAATTCTTTAATAGCAATTTCAATTTCCTGTAAATTCTGTTCTAGTGAAAGGGATTTACTTTTACATTGTATGTGAAGAACAATGTAATATGTGGTCCATATTGGTTAGGGTTAGGGTTATACATATATCCAGCATCCTTAATTTTCATGAGCAGGAACTGGCCATAGTCACAGGTACAGTCCAGGATCTGCCCCTTGCTAAACACAGCAAAACTTTAAGCCTCTCAGCCCTCTGGGACCTCTAGAAGGGGCGGGGGGGGGTTGCAATGTGAGAAGAAAGAAAACCAAAAACCGGGAAAGCTGCTTGGTGTGACCAAGGCTTTCACAGGCTTCCCTGCTTACATCAGGGGTGCTGATTGTTGCTCTCTCAAGAACCAAAGCCTGCAGGAAAGCGCAAAGAGGAAAGGGAAACAGTGGGTTTATTTTCTAAAGTGTGCAATGGGACACCTGATCTCTTTGCAACAGTTAAGGACTGTTTGTCAAGTTCACACCCATGAGTGAATCTCTCTAGAAGGCATTAGACAAAGATTAGGCAATCTTGTTGTAAGCCTGCTTTATTATTGTTGTTGCCATTACTTTGCTGTAGACCTCAGAACCATAAAGCATAGAAGGGAGATCTTTGGCCAAGGATCTTATAATACAAAAAGGGACAAGCACAAGGGAGGAGAGACAAGAAAGAAGGTGCAGACAAAGACAATAGAGGAAAAAATAAAGAAAAATGAAGATGACAAGGTTAAGATGCTGCCAACAATGGCAACGTGAACTAAAGCTGGCCAATGCTATTGATACGGTCAACTGTGAGTGGCTGGCAGAGATGATTGTAAAAGAAAGTTTAATAATTAGCTGCAAGCTGTTCTGTCAAATCCAGATCTGAAACTGACTTTGTGCACAGTCAGACACTAATCCTGACATAAAATTCAGAGGATTCCCTTGCTTTTCAGAGATGAGAATATTTGCAGTGTTCAAATATTGTTAACTTTATAGTGAGCTCAAAAGGAAGTGACTGCAATGTCTCATTTAAAAGGGGGATGGAATTTGATTATGCAGTAAAAATGTGTACAAGAATGTCAGGGTTCAATCAGGGTTAAATCTTTTAGGTTCTTCAATCTTCCAATTTTTTGGACCATATTTGTTAGACCTATTAAAAGGTAGCAAGACAGAAGAATCCGTCGATTGTACTCTTAAGGTATCTTCTAGATACGGATTTGTAAAATACATGAAGGCCTGAGTACCAGGGATGAATCACGCTTTCCTATGAGATGGAGAATGCAGGACTAACTCAGTTTGTCTCCACTGAGGGTTGTTTGAATTTCACTCATCTGAATCACCTTCTCAGGTAAACAACAATCTTCTCTGCTATTGTTTAGGGCTGGCTAACTTGCCAGGGGGAAAAAGAGGCTGTGAGAAGCCAGGTGTGCCCTTGTCTTTTGTGGATGTCTGGTAACAAATGGTTACAACAGAGCCCTCCTCTGATCCACCTCACTCTTCACTGCTGAAGCTGGAGGACTCTGGGGGAGGCTGAGTCTCTGAAGGATTCTTCCACTGGCTGCAGACCAGGAGCTTTTGAAGCAAAAGAAGAGAGAAAAACTCACAGGGGACACTGGTGTGCACCTCTACACACAGCTCAAGAGAATTATTTGTAAATCAATTATTAAAAGACAGCCTCTTTTTATATGAAGACTTTGAACATTGAGATTTTTTTTCTCTAATGTCCCATGCTTCTATTGCACTAAGAATAAGTGAAGAGTTCTCCATCTTCAATCACTGGGGAAAAAATAATCCCCACCCAGACACTGAGAAGCAGGGAAATAGGACAGATTTCATATTTTATATAAATTTAGTTTCTAATGCTAAATACTATAAAAAATACAATCTGGAATGACCCCTTGAGCAATTCTGGTGACCGAGGCATGGCAGCAGCAAAAGGTTAACACTCATCTCTTTCTAACGAAGTTTGGGGGGCTCCCACATCTCACAAGACTGGGACCATTTAAAATATTTTGAGGTCAGGCAACATTTTAAATCCCTGCCATATTTCTCCTTCTTTTTCAGAAGTAATTCTAGGTTCCAGATGGGATATTTCCAGCTAAAATTCAGGAAAGCTTTTCAAGTCCTGAACTAATTCTTGAGAGGCAGAGAGTAAATGAAGGTAAACAAATTAAGTTTGACAGATTTTGGATTAGGAGAAGCTCTCTGGGTAGACAGAGTGCAAATCAGGAACATCTCTCACCATTTTGGAGGAAAAGGCAGGATCCAAACTGGGTTAACCATGGCCAAGAAACACCGAGTCTGTCAGCCTGCTCGGGAGTAGCAGCCCAGCGCCAGGGTCCTGTGCAGCCCGGGACACTCCCGGACGGAGCACTGATCGGCCCACCCGGGGTCTCCTTCAAAAGCGGCGCCCCTCCCCACCCGCCATGTCCGCGTTGCTGAGAGGCTCTTTGGGAATCTAAGCCGGCTCCGAAACCGATTCGTTTCCCGTCTCTGAACCCAGCTACGGGAGGAAAGAAAAAGCAGCCAGGGCCATTCAGAACTACGGTATTTAATCGTTTAACCGTTTAAGTGCGGAATGGAGGCCGGATTCCAGAATGCATCAAATTTTGTCCTCTGAGGTTTTTATTTCCTTGGAACTCGAGAGGACTGGACTATTTCAAACCTTACCCAGCGCTCCAAAGGAGGCCGGACAGGGGTCCCACGCGGATCCAGCGTCACCTGCTGAGGGCCCTTGGCTGCTCTTCCCAGAGGCCACCTGGGGAAGCGGTAGAAAGGACGCCTCCTTTCATCCCAGGGCTGTGGCTGCCTCTTGGCTCCTTCCCCCTCCGAAGGAGGTCCAAGACTGGGCCCCAGAAGGCGGTGGGCAAATTCCACGCCGTCCCGAGATAAGGAGCCACGAAAAGCGCTAATCTGTCGGGTGAAGCGCCGTTGGAATCTGGGAAACAGAGAGGAGAGGGGAGCAGGCTATCCCACGTACGCACCCCTTCTACTTGAGGAGAAGCCTCGGCTGGCCCGCGTGGAGGAAGGAGCTCCGTTCGCAGAGAGCCGGGCCCAGCCCCAAAACCCGTTTTTCCAGCGGGAAAAGGTGAGCCCAGCCAGGAGATATTTGGGTGCCGTCTTGGCAGGACTTGTGGGTGCTCTCTCTCTCTCTGCCGTGCCCACAGAAACCACGCACGCCTCTTGCACAAATTCACAAAGATGCCGGAACCCCAGCCAGACCGGAGAGGAGACCAGAAAGGCCACGCTTCAAAGGAAGCAAAAAAGTCATTTATTTCCTCAGAAAATCAGCTGGAAGAAGATTGCCCAATGGTGTGGAAAGAGCCCGAAGTATAAATCACAAGGCAAAGCCCAGGCGCCTCTGATAAGGCCGGGAGAGAGAAATCTTTGTCCCCGCGACTTGTTTCTCCCTCGGGAGGCAGCAAAGCCTGCGCTCCAAAGAGCCCCGCCTCTTTTCTTCATTTGCATGCAGCAACCCAAAGCGGGGAGGGGGCTTTGAATCTCACCTGCTTGATGTACCCCAGGCAGCCAATTTGAGCCGAGCGCAGGACAGGAAGAGGGACCAGCAGAGGGAAAGTCCCTCTTCCAGAAGCGTCAAGTGGGGGGGGGATATGCAGGTCTGTATTTTAAACGAAAGAACTCCGCCCCCTCCCAATATGGTGATTTCAAGCTGAAGGTTTTTTTTCTCTCTTAGAAAAAGAGAGAAGAGATGGCTTCCTGATCCCGTTTTTCCCAATTGCCCCATTTTCAGCTTCCCTTCCCCCTTCCTCCTCTCCCCTCCCCTCCCCTTTTTTCTCTCTTCCTTCCCTTCCCTTCCCTTCCTCAAGCCCCACTCTCACTTGCTCTCTTCAGCTGCTCTTCTCTTCAGACCTGGACAACTGCAACCCCCCACCCCACTCTCCGTTCATCTCTGCCCACGATTTAAATGAAACCGCGTCCCAGTCTCTCTTCCTTGCGGGCTGGAGGCAAATCCAGCCTTGGCCTATCGCAGCCTCCCACTCGGCCACCGCTGATCCTGGAGGAAGCTCAGCTGAGCTGCTGCAGGTGCGCTCGGAGGCCCCTGGTGGGAAGCTGCCCTCTCCTCCTCCCCTTTCCACCCAGGAGCCCGGACCTCCGGGACCCTCTCTCGAGTCTGGAAGCCCCCCTCGCTCCCTCGCGGCTTCCAGGCAAGGGCTGTTGCTGGAGAGGCGGCGATTCCTGCAGGAAAAACGGAGGCGATAACGGCCCGCTTTCTCTCACTGTGGCGGGGCAACAAAAAACGACAAGTGAAGCCAGACGGACCTTCCCTGATTCTTTGCCAATTTCAGCCGCTTTCCCAAGGAAGTCCGAGAGGCGGTAGCTTGGGGCAAACAGCTTTCACTCTTCAAGCGACCCTTTCTTCCTTCCTTCCTGGGCAGAATCCAAGGTGAATGAAGGGAGCCGACTGCAGCGCAGCGCCTCACAACCGGGAGAACTGCTGGGGAGTCCCGCAGAGGGACCCAGCAGGCCTTGTGCTGAAGGCGGCAGCGGACAAGGTCTTAAAATTTAATGTGTTTATCTGTCAATAATTTGTCAAATAAATAAATCGATGACACCACCCTGACTCAAAGTATCTTTTCCCCAAAAGGAAGGAAAGAAGGAAGGAAGGAAGGAAGGAAGGAAGGAAGGAAGGAAGGAAGGAAGGAAGGAAGGAAGGAAGGAAGGAAACTGGTGGGTGGGAAGCCTTGAGATAGCCTGGGGTGAGATCTGCAAATGCTCTGGGCTTCAAGGCCAGAGTCCACTGGAAAAGTCTCAGCACTTATTAAATCTCTTCAGGTAGAATTAAAATGTCAGAACAGCAATTTAATGTCCACATCAGTGAAACTGGTTAGATGCGCCATCATAAAGAACAAGTGATTGTTACATATTTCATTGAACATAAAAATGCACAAAGGTCTGTGCAAATGCCAGATGGAAACCTGGGAATCTGGTGATGGCTTGTCTCACCCTGGTCTCCTTCCTGAGGACTGGTGACTCTAGCAGACATTCAGAGGGCTGCAGTGCCATTTGTCTCTACCCATAACCTCTCCAGGATGCCTAACATGGGAAGAGGTGGGTTTGGTGGTTTCCAGTTGAAATATACTGTCTTCTGAGGCATCAAATCCTTCGCAAATAAATTGCAGGAGAAGGAGTGGCAGAACCTGGGGTGGAGTTAAAAGAGGGAACAGCCTTGAATCCCTATGTAATCACAAATTAAGTCCAACCCCCTTTGAATTCCATGGACCCTTATCTAACTCCTTGCAGGTGCTTATCATTACTGGTAGTTGACAAAATTCCTGTACAAAGACTTTTTAGCAATAAATCAGTTTCATTGGATCTTAACGTGGACCTGGTCTTTTCTACCTGATATAAATCAATCGAAGAAACTACAATGGAAATAGCTGAGCTTGAAGTAACAGCAGAGTGACTATGGGTGGGCACATCAAAAAGTCAAGATGGCAGCCCTAAAATGAATAAAGTGAAACAGCCATGTTGACTTTTCTCATGGACAAACTCTGATATTTGGTTTTTTTTTCTTGCAGACATTTCATTACCCAAACTACCTATCAAAATCTCCCAGACTCCGACATTGACAGGGCAAAGCCCTGGAATAAAAACTGAGCGCCAACCTCCCTCCTTACTAGCACTGATGAAGTTACCTAGTTGGGTCATGAAACATCTGCAAGAAATCCACCAAGCTCAGAGAGCACCAAGAACCCTCATTCGTTGGACAATTTTGGGCAACAGGGCCTCTGGTGGCTCAGCAGACTAAGTCTGTCTGTTATTAACACAGCTGCTTGCAATTACTGCACCTTCAAGTCCCACCAGGCCCAAGGCTGACTCAGCCTTCCATCCTTTATAAGGTACCCAGATTGTTGGGGGCAATAAAAGTTGACTTTGTATATAATATACAAATGGATGAAGACTATTGCTTAACACAGTGTAAGCTGCCCTGAGCCTTCGAAGAAGGGTGGGATATAAATTCAAATTTTAAAAAAAAAACCAGGAAACTCGTCTTGATCTTGATGCCTTGATCTTGCAGCCAGTGGTCCCAAGTAATTCCCAGCCAGAATGGTTTTGGACGACGGTGATAACTTCACCTCCCCTGCAGGGTTTCTGAGCTGTGTCTCCTGCCTGGGCCCCGATGGCTATCACTGTCGCCCCCTCTTTGTGCTGATGGATCAGAGGAATCGATTGAGGGGGGGGGAGCAGTTCAGTAGACCCTAGAGACTGAAGCTGCCTTTGATGAGGGAAGCACCATGCAACCCAGCAGCAAAGTGAGGGAGGAGATATGCGACCCTCATAAAATCTATGTGGTCTGGAAAGGGTGGTAACTTTGGGGAACTCATAAGGGCAAAATACAAGGAGATTCAAAATCAATTGAATGAATTGTCTCAAAGGTGCTTTTTCCAAAAGGCAACTTTTCAAGGAAGACCTTTGGCTTCTCATCCAAGAAGCTTCTTCAGTTCGGTTGACTCAGAACTGAAGAAGCTTCTTGGATGAGAAGCCAAACGTCTTCCTTGAAAAGTTGCCTTTTGGAAAAAAGCACCTTTGGGACAACCGTGAGCTGGATGACTGAGTGAGAATCTCCATAGGCAACCAAATGAATTGTATGCGACCATGCACAGATATAAGACAAACGGCTGCTAGATGGCTTTAAAGGGGGCCAGGCAAATTACAGGCAGCCCTCGCTAAAGGCAGTAGTTGCCACACGCAATCCTGAAGGGCAACATCACGTGACCGTGCCGTTAGGGATGGAAACCCCAGCAGTCTCCGTTGCTGTCATGAAGGAAATCATCGCGGTGCCCAAGCAAGAACGTCACGTGGTTCTCACTTGTCACCTCCCATTAGTTGCCCCTCTTGACCCGGGGAAGCTGGCATGGCCCTTGTCAGAAGCCGCCAAGGAAAAACCAGAAACGAATCGAGCCAGCAAATGCTGATCGCGTGACCGCAGGGACTCTGCGAGGGATGTAACTGTGAGGACCGTCCTACCTATCACTGGCTCAGCCGAGTTGCAAGTTCGATCCCTCATGAAGTGAGGACCACCTATGATGGACAACGGGCGCTGCCAGAGCAGCCGGTTTTCCCGCAGGAACCGACCGGACCGGGTGCCAGGCTAGGTGCAGGGCGGGCGATGCCTTGCCCGAACTTACTGCCCCCCAGTAGATAGCGGCGAGGGGGAGCGGGGGGGGGCTGGTTTCGTGCAAGGCTAGAAATGCTTTGGAAGCGCGATGAGTCCCTCCGATACTCGGGAGCTGCCTTGACCACAGCACGAGAGGCTCGAGAGCCGGCCTCATAAACAGAAGCGCCTTTCCCAGATCGCCCCGTTTCATTCTGCTTCCTTCCGACCACAGCCGGAGCCCCAAGGCCGAATCTCGGCCCTACCCTTGAAGGAGCACTCAGAGAGAGTAGATCACAGCAACCAAGAGGATCCGGGACTGAAAGGGGAGTCGCTGAAGAGGGCAAAGACCAGGCGGCCGATCGGTGATCGAGCTCTTGGCACCCGGCAGGGAATCTACCGCAAGGTTCTCTCTTCCTCCAGACTGCAAGAATTTCAGCTCCAGGATGAGACCCCAATGGAAGCTTTTAAAAAATGCTCCTCCGGGTCGGAGAGGGGACCCAGGCTGAAGCCTAGGGTGGAAGGGGACCGGGCGGTTCGCGGACATAGATGGGCTCCAGTGGAAGCCAGGCAGCCCTCCCGAATCTGGGCTTCTAGAGGAAGCGGCCGGTGGAGTGGACGGCCTTGGGAGACCCCCACCAACCTAAGATTGCATGGTGATTTTTTTTGCCTTTTAGAAAAGTCCAAAGTTAGAGTGTCTCAAAAGGCTGAAAACTTCGGTTTTGAACATTTCAGCGGCGCATCTACAGCCGCTGGTTTTAGAAAATTATCGGACCGGCAACTCTACCTCTCCGTTGACTCAGCAGGGGACCCGGCCTCTTTTCCAGCCCAGCGCCCGTGGAGGGCCCGGATCCGCCACCTGAAAGATCGAAGGGTTCTTCTCGGGAGGCACTTCCACGGCGCAACCGAAGCGCTGCCTCCCACGAGCGCTTCGCTCCGCACACGGAAGGGACAACTAACGGCGTCCCCGCCCGCAAAGGAGGCCCTCCAGCCGAGCCCTGTCCGGCGGGCGCTCCCGCTGTCCCTCTTTCGTCCTTGCTGCCGGGATCTTCCGCAACCGTGGATAGGCAGGCGGACGCTCCATCTCCACCGCCGGTCATGGGTCAACCAGGCAACGCTTCCCGGGCGCTGCACCAGCCCCCGTCGGCCCCGACGAGTCTTCACTACCACCATCACCCGCAGCCCCTCCGCAATCGCTGCGCTGAAATGGGTCTGGGAGCCCTCGGAGAAGCCGGCTCGGAGGCTGTGGCGGACTCTTCCTTCTCCAGGCAGAGCCAGAGTCGCCACTCTTCCTGCACGTCTTGGCCAGGCGGGAGCGCCGCAGAGGCCGGTTGGCCGCGCCACTTAACCCGAGACTTGGCCATCCGTGAGTCAACTTTCCGGGGGAGACAGAGGCGGAAAGAGCTGCCGGCCTCCCCGGATTCGCGGAGCTTCCCATCCCGGCCCTTCTGCGGGCGGCGGCGCTATTCTCTCCACCCCGCTTCCTGCCTTTTCCCTCCAGGGACCAAACCCACTCTGCCTGGGTCAGGTGTGCCGGTCGTCGGACGACAATAGCTATACTTTTGGGCCCACTGAAGGGTTCCCTCGACATCTCGCTAAAGCTCCGTTGCCTTTAGCGAATGTTCCCCTGGAAATTAAAGGTGGCGCGGATTCCATTTACTTGGGAGAAGGTCTCTTTGAATTCGATAGAATTTACTTCCAAGTAAACTGGTACCCCAAAGGACGAATTTTTGCTTAATTGGGGGTACAGTACAATTAGTACATATTCTGCAAGGGAAAGCGTGGTTCCGTGCGCCTCTAGTTCGCGAAGGGCCGATTGCTTTTGATCAACGCTGTCTTGATCTGAGGAAAAACGACGCTGCTGAAGCTCGTGGCAGCTTCGAATCCCCTCACGGACAGAAGTGCTCCGAGGCGCCACGCGGAGGAAACTGGGCGACGGCAGTCTTGCTTCCCACTCGGGCCTGTGGATCTGCTCTCACGTGAACCAATGGTCCCTCTACGCAGGGTTAACCCGCCCCCCAGAGGGGCGGCTAAAGAGGCCGAGGGGGGAGCGGGACCGGGCTTAACCCAGAGCGCAGGACAGGTCGGCTCCCGGGGAAGAGAGAGAGACGCGGAGATCTCGCAGGTCGGCTGGGACAAAGGCAGCACGTCCAACCCGATAACCCCGCTGTCGTTTAAAATTAATTTATTTATCAAATATAGCTATTAATATAAACGATAATAACTTTTTCGACTGTACAATATTGTACATGGGCCGCTGTGCTCCTTCCTCGCGGGGAGGCAGCCAAGGGCCGCGGCGCCTCCGAAGGGCTGTCCGTGCAGGGTGGCCCCGCCAGGGCAGCGGAGGGTCCGGGCTGCTCCTGCTTTCGGCCTACGCCAAGTGGTACATGCTGTACCCGACGTGCGCGGCCGCATAGAGCCCGACGGGCGTCACGGGCAAGGTGGCGCGCTGGAAGGGGCCTCCGGAGGCGTAGAGAGAGGCGCCGGCCACGGCCGGGCTGCCGAGCGGGAAGGAGAGGCCGAAGGCGGCGGCGGGCGGCAGGAGCGGCTTGGTGGCCATCTTCAGCTTTTCCAGCTCGGCCTCCTGCAGCCGCTTGGCCTTGGCGCGCCGGTTCTGGAACCAGATCTTCACCTGCGTCTCCGTGAGGCTGAGAGAGCTGGAGAACTCGGCGCGCTCTGCGATGGAGAGGTACTGCTTCTGGCGGAACTTGCGCTCCAGCGCCAGGAGCTGAGCCGTGGTGAAGGGCGTCCGGGGTTTACGGTTCGTCTTGTGCTTGCGGAGCGTGCAGGCCGGCGGGCTGGAGCGCCCTGCGAGGGAGTGGGGAAGAGAGAGAGAGAGCACGATCGTTTAGGGACCCGTCCCAAGGCCCGCTGCCGCCGCTTTCCCCCCAGCCCGTCTCTACCGCGCCCCCTCTACCGTCCATCCGGGAAGCGGATCAGTGTGCGGAGCCCCCCACCCGCCCGTCCGCCAGCCCGTTCTGGTTTCAGGTCCTGATTTGGTTTATCTGCTAAGTGCCCCGGGTTCAAAGGCTCCGAGTGCCGCCGAATAACCCGGGATTAGCGCGATTCCAAGATGGAAGAATCCTGGGCTTTCAGTTCCCAGCGTTCCTTCTCCAGCCCTGGCTCAGAATCCAAGTGAAATTGCCTGGAGGTTGAGGCCAGAATCTATTCTGTGATGGAGGCGGCCAGTTTCTGAGTGATTTTAGGTGAGGGCCTGAGGTTCCAGCGTTAAAAGGCGAGAGGGTTCCCTTTTCCCTCCGGAAATTCCCAGAAGGAAAAAGATAGAGGAAGAGGCCTGCTTTAGAGCTGGAGTAGTAAGACGGCTTTTGGCCACCCATTTCATTCTTAGATGGAGAAGGCGACAGGACACCCCCCCTCCAAGCCCTAAGCCGCCTCCTCCCGGTTGGACTTGGAAAGGAAGTCCAGGCCAAACCGGAGAAGGGTGGCTTTCCCCTCCGCCAGAGAAGGGAAGCACCCCACGAGTGTTGGGGCTGAAAGTGTCCGGCCCCTTGTCAACATCTTGGGCTAAAGACTTGTTGCTTTTGTGTGGGAAGACAGCCGCTGATCGATCGGGAGGAGACCGGGAAAGAGAGAGCCCGTCTGCCCCCTTCCCCACATCAGCTTGCCCCACATTGCAGACACGATGTGGTGGTGGTGCTCCTTCCTTCTTTCCTTCCTTGGCCTGCTCAAACAGGGCATTGTTACACTTGCGTGGTGCCAAGGAGTAGACCTGGAGGTTCTCCCTGCAGAAAATGTGCCTTGAAGGGCAGATGGGATCTGTCTGGCTTATCTTCCTTCCGATTTCAAGAAATGTTGTTGCTGGCCACCGACAGGCAGCCATATAAATAAGAGATAAATAAATCGGATTCACTCTGGATCTTCCTACTGAGCAAGGGAGAGATCCACTTCACTTACATGGAGAGCAAAACGGGTCGGAGTGCGATTGTGCCCCATGCACACTTCCAAAGATGCTTTTTCAAGAGGCAAATGGACTTCCTTGTTTTTCTTTGAAGATGTTTTGCTTCTCATCCAAGAAGCTTCTTCAGCTCTGATTGGATGGTGGGGAAACTGAAGAAGCGAAACATCTTCAAAAAAACAAACAAACCAAGGAAGTCCAGTTGCCTCCTGAAAAAGCACCTTTGGGACAACCCTGACCTGGATGACTGATAATCTCCATAGACATTCCTCTAGAAATGAACTATCTGAGTCTCTGGTAGTAGGAAACCAGACGGAGTTGAGAGCCTCTTTTCTAACACATCTTTTTTTAAAGCCTCAATGCTGTTTCATAAAACTTTGGTTGGAAAAGGGGCTGCCAAACTCCTTTTGAGTAATGCAGCCAAGTCCTTCCAGAAGGAGCCAGACTGGCTTAATCTCCCCTATTTTGTTTTGCTTAAGGCCCCCTATTTTAGGCCATGGCGATAATACTCTCGTTTCATTTCAACTGCTGTTCTTCACTGATTTCTACCAATTTTCTTCCCTGCCATTTAATTCTGTTCAAAGCAGGAAAGAAACTTACATCTGACTCAAGGGCAGAAAATACCTGGATGGCTACAATAGTTCCGAGGACATCCAGGCAGATAATTTGGACGGCACCGTTTTCAAACTAACTCCAAGGATCCGGCTGGCTGGGGAATCAGGGTGTGTAGACGCAACACAGGCAGGTGTTCAGCCACTCCCTATCAGCCGCCAGGCCCAGGAGGAGCAAGCGGTGGTGGCTGGGCTTCTCTCCCATCTCGGACACCCTTGACTGGGGGTCTCAGGGATCTACTTTCCCTGAGGCAAATCGTTTCCAGCTCATGGGGGGGGAGGCTGGAAACGCTGCTGGGTTTCTGCTGCGCATATAAATCGGACGGGGCTGGGCTGATTCCGATCGGGTCCACCTGCCAAGCCCAATCCCGGCAGCCAGTGTGGCTTGTGAAGGGATGGGAGAGCTGGGAAGGGATTGCATTTTCTCCAGCAGAACCTCTCACTGGCCTCAGTTTGGGAACAGCCTTTGGGGTGGGAGTGGAGTCAACCAAACCTTGGAAGGAACTCTGGGCTCGGAAGAGGCAGCAAAGGTCGAACATTGGGACAGCTGGAGAGTCTTCGGAACCCAACAGGACCTTGGGCCTTTGGTCAGCCACCGGCTCTGGGGAGAGATGCCTGAGCAGGCCCCGCTTGTGGGGTGGGCTGAGCTACGAGAAAGGGCACCTTTTTCTTTGCAGGCAAAACGAAGAGCCGAGACGCTAAGGTGCCTGGAACCGGACTGGCAACCGTGCCTAGTCCCCCGAGCGCCGGGCGAGCATCCTTCAGCCAAGTTGGAAGCGGGTTCCCTCGAAAAAGGAGTCGCCTCCATACCGGCGGCGCCCGAGGGCTGCTGCCCAGTGGTTTCGGCCTTGGGCTCCCTCCCGGCGGTGGCGGGGTGGGCACGGGCGGCGAGGAGGGGGCTTCCCGGGGCTGCTGGCGGCGGGGCCACTTACTTGGCGGCGACGGGGAGAAGCGGCGGGCGGGCCTCCAGGGCGAGCGGTCGGCCTTCTCCGGGCTTTCGGCCTTGACCAGAGTTTCCTCGGGAACTTTCACGAAGGCTCCGACCCCGAACGGGCTGGGCAGGACCGATGGCGAAGCGGAAGCCCTCGCCGGCCGGGGACTGGGGGCTGCTGGGGGGCGAGCCGCGTGCCCTCCGCGCTCCGCCAGCCCGTCGCGGGGCCCGCTGCCGGATTTGCGGGGCTCGGCCATGAGCGCCTCCACGCTAAAGGGCAGCAGAGCCGCGCGAGGCTTCTCGCCCTCCTCCTCCTCCTCCTCCTCGCCCCGCATGGCGCCCCCGGGGGCCGCCTTGCTGCGGGCCTGGACCGGCGGTTCCCCGGCTCGGGCTGCGCACTGCACCGAAGTCATGGCGGGCCCGGGGGCCATGCAGCGACGGCGGCGGCGCGGGGGGCGCGCATGGAGCGGGCCAGGGCGACGGCGCGGGCGGGACCGCGCGCGGCTGCACTCCGGGACACTTTCCGCGGCGCGGCTAATAAAGCGAGGCGCCTGTCCCGGCGGCCAATCCGCGCACCGAGGGGTGGGCCTCTGCCTTCCCATTGGACGCGGCGCACGGCAAGGGCTCCGGGTGGGGAGGGCGGGTGGCGGCTCTTTGGCCGGGAAGAGGTGCCGGGGCCGGCTGGCTCGCGGGGCGTGGGCGCCGCGCTTCAGACGACCCCTTTCTGGACTTTCTCCGGTTCTCGCCTCACTGAGGGGTTGCTGCCGCCCCGCCGGACCGAACCTGCTGCTCCCGGTGCCCTGGAGGGAAGCGGCGGCGGGCGCTTGGTTGGGTTTCCAGCGGAGGTGAACGAGAAGGACCCGTGCGGTCCCGCTTCGCTCCGCCGCCGCGCATCGCCCCGAATAAAGCCCCTTCCTTTCAAGGGATTTCCTCGAGCAAAGGCCCTGTCGGCGGCCTCGGGGTTTCCCTCCCACGCAAGTCAGGTATCTGAGCTGCCAAATGCCGCAGATCCACCGTGAGCTATGGAGTCCGTCGGCGGCCCGGGATACCATCCCGGCTTGCGCCAGCGGTGGCACGCCTCCGGGGCCGGCCTTCCACCCCGCCTAGCGACCCTTCTTTGGGCCCGACTGAGTGCTGGTCAACCACAGTCCTCTCCCAAAGCCGCTCTGCCGGGAAGTCGGGTTGGAACCGCGAATATCTCGAGGGGGCCGGCAGGACCGCGATCACAGCTCGGTCCACTCTTTCCTCCGGCGGGCCAGGGAGTCTTGCACGGATGGCGGCGGCGGCGGCGGCGGCTCAGGGAAGGGAACTGGGGCTTGAGGGGCCGCCGCCGCCCTTTCCAGTGGAGCTTATCAGCGCGAGTTCGCAGCCGATTGTCCCGCCTGCGGCGACTTCCGTCCCCACGTCCCGCCATGTTCCCTACGCCACCTCCAAGCTTCCTGCGGGGTCCCCGCAGGGCTCCCAGTCGAAGGCTTCGACCTGCCTGGTGCCTGGCCGCCTGGGTCCGGGTCTCCCCGCCCCCACAAGCCCTCCAGCATGCGAGGAATCCCCGCTCTTGTTCCTCGCGGTTTCTCCTAGGAAGGGAGGAGAGGGTGCTGCCTCCCAGCGAGGGGCTTATCCGTGCTCTCTTTTGGAAGCCAAAGGTGTTGCGGTGAACTTTGTTCCAGATTTGTTGAAGCATTTTTGGCACCTAGGTCAGCAACCATCTCCAGGAATTTAGTAGCAGTCGGTGGGTGATTGCATTACGTGTATCTGCATTACGTCGTGCAGAAAAAGCGCAATCCGTAGCCGTTTTACGGTTTTTTGATTTCAAGGATCGAAAAAGGGATTTTGAAAACATGTTTCCCAGGTCTCCCCTGGAAAATGGTGCGAGGAGGGGAGGGATCAGGCAAGGGCCGGAAGGTGCGCTCTAGGAAACACCCACCCCCTCTGGGCTGCTCTTCCCGTCCCACTCCTCCAGCCTGGGCAAGCGGCTTCTCCAGCCACCGCCCGGCTCCGACGGAAGGAATTGCAGGTCGCTGGAGCGCAGAGCGAGAGGACTTGGCTGACGCGGACGGTCGCGGGGCCTCCTTTTTTCCGTGAGTTCTGCGAACGAACGCCGCCCGTCCTTTCCGGGAAGCGGCCAAAGGCAGGCTGATTTGGCGAGCTCCGGCGGACGGCATTCTCCGCCCATTTTCCACGGGGGTATTTGGACTGCTGCCGCCGTCGGTTCGACCTTGGCGCCGGGTCGCCCTCCCAGGCGGTCGGACCCCCCACTTGTCAGCTCGCTAGATCTCTGCCTCTCCGCGACGGATCAGGCCCGCTGCCCCTCTACGGAGGGGGAGGGGGCTCTTTGCCGGAAGCGGCGGGGACGCTTACGCAGCCTTCCCAGCCTCCGGGGCAGACGAACAGGGTGACCCTTCCTGCCTCCGGATCTCCCAGCAACGACACTACGCCAAAGACTTCAGATCGGTGAAAAGGGGTGCGGTGGCGCTGCAAATTTGGCCTTGCTGTGTGTAAGCTACGTGTGGGCTCTCAGGCGCCTCGATGCCCATCCCAAAGTCACCCTCCCGGTAAAGGGGTCTTGGGTTAGGGCGGGGGCGCCTCTGGGGATTCTGGAACTCGCCCCTGCCGAATGAAGCGTTTGGGCTTTTCGGATGACAGAATTGGTGTCATTCCGAATCCAGGAGCTTCTTCCTTGAAGGCTCCAGATCATAAATCGTTCCTCAAATTTTCCATTCGACGTCGGACTGATGCCAGGACGTGAGGGGGACAGTCGCCGGAGGGTCACAGGCTAACGGGCCCTCCCCCCCAAAAGGCTAGCTCAGCCTTGTGGGCAAAGAAAGCCGCTTTGTCTGCCCTAGAGGCAAAGCGGTGGGGCTGGGGAATCGGGGCCATCTCGTTTGCCCCCTCCCAACTTCTCTGCAGAAGTAGGTTCCTCTTCCAAGGGAAGACATCCTCGGAGGTCCCGGGTCTCTTCTGTTCCTCCGGCCGCCCCTCCGCGGCTTTCCTCTGGCGGCGCCTGCCCTTTCCACCTGCCAGCGCGTCCTGGGGGGGACTCTTCCGGCCCGCTTCCCTTTGTGGGGCTGGGGCTGCTGGCAGCCCGGGAGACCAGAAAAGCGACCGCCCTTCCCCTCGTGGTCTGCGGAGGCCTCGGGGCCAGAAACCCCGGCGGCGGCCCACGGACGACTCCAAGAATTTGGAGCGGCGGGAAGAGAAAACGCCTGAGCCGAAGCGACCGTGGTTCAGGTGCACAATGCTCCATTTCTGCTCAGTGATCATGGAGCGCCTTCCAGCCACCCCAGCCGTCGTGGGACCCGCCTTCTCCCGCCTGCCCTAGAGCGCGAGGGTGTCTGGGAGGCTCTGAGAGGGGCAGGGTGAGCTCCTAAACCTCGGGGTCCAACCCTCACTTGCTTGTTCGAGCACTCAGTGGGGTTAGGCTGAGCGCTCTGCCCGCCTTTTCTGTTCCCCCCCCCACTCCCCACCCCGAGGCCAGCACGGAGAACACCTGAAATCTGGAAAGAAGGGGGAACAGAGGCAGGCCGGAGTCCGCCGGCAACCATCAAAGGGGATCGGGGCGGAAGTTCCAGGGGTCATCGTTTGCAGGCAGCTTGGCCGGGGTCAGGCTGGATGGTTCCGGCTCTGTTTCAGATCTGGACACATCTTGCCTCGAGTTTAGCGAATCCCATTTGGGGCCTTGAAGCGAGAACAGGGAGTCCCAGAGACCACTTAGTCTGGGGGCGCTGCCTCTGCCCCCCGGCTCCGCTTTTCGCTCAAACCACTGGCTCCCCGGAAAGCCGTTTGAGGCAAAAAGGCGTGTGGGGGTTTCTGTCTGTCTGGGAGGGAAGGGAGGCGCCTTCTGTGAAGTGCGATGCTGTCCCTAAAGACTCCAGCTCCCCTGTCTGGAGCAAAGAGGGTCCCGCCGCCCCGGGCTGAAGTGGGGGCTCTTCTAGCCGACGATTGGACGGAGGGGGGCTAAATGGAGAGCTAATCGTCCGCGCTGTTTGCGGCGGTTTCCCCACGTTCGATGGTTATTATAGGGGGAACCTGGGAAACCCCCGGCCTAATTATTTTTATTATTATTATTAAACTTATATGAGCCCCATAAACTCTACTATAGTTGATAATGATCCTTTTGGCCTGAGCGTTCCTGATCATGCGAAAATCCGCCCCGTCCTGCGAGCCAATAACTCTAAATCTGCAGTCTGCGGGCCGGCATTTAGCCCTGGGGATCCGGCGAGACCTCTCGCCCTCCCCACCACGCAGGCTTTGCCCACTACAGCCCAGCCCCGGGTCTCTCGCAGAGAGAAGCTTTGGCCCATGAGATCCTCCGCTGCCTCGGGTGCGGCCGGGCCCTTCGCTTCCTCCCGCGGTGCTTGCCCGAGGCCTCGGCCTGGGAGGGGTCACCTTAGTAATAGGGAAGTTCTCCCATGACCCCGGAGTCCGGACCCTCTTCTCCGATGTGTTTTTTTTCCTGCACTACCCAAAGGGGCAGCGGGGAGGGACGTCTGCTCCTTAAGACTCCAGAGGAGATTCCTTGAAGCCCCAGCGACTCGCGGAGCTGGGCGGAACCTCGGCCATCCAGCGGCTCTGCCTTCAAGAGAGGTGGGGAGAAGGGGCCAGTCCTGAAGCTGTCCCGGGTCTCCTCGCTGAGCTGGCAGGTCCCGGTGGCTCGCACGCTGCCCGTCCCGGCCGCTCCACAGGCCTCTTTTTCCACTCCAGCCGGTCCTCCGCCAACAGATTCTCGGTTTGGGACTGGAGGAATTGGGTCAGCGCCGCTCCAGAGGACGGTGGGGAAAAGTTAAGAACAGCCTCGCTCGCTGGCCTCGCGGTGGGGCGATTCGAGGCGCCGAAGCTCGGTTTCTGCCTCGACCCGGCCGGATGTCTCTGCCCTTAAGCTCCGTCAGAGGTGGGTCCGGACAGTAGCGGCCGGGGAGGGCTGGTGGCCTCCTTGGATCTGGCGCGGCGAACCCAGCCCCGGCCTTTCCCGCAGCTTTTTCGTCCCGTGTTCCCCGTTTCATTGACTAGAAATTCTGTTTCGATTGAATGGAATCCAGTCTCTCTTTGCGCCGCTTCTGAGTCCTTGGAAAGCAGCGCTATTGGATTGCGGCGGGGTTGAGTGGGAGAGGACGGGGAGGCAATGGAGACTTCTTGGGTTGCAGTTCGGATGCCCTTGGACCTGCCGCCCTCCAGCTTTCGATCGAAGCGGCCTGACTTGGGCGGCGGAGGCTGCGGTCTAGACACCCGGGCGAATTCAGGAGGCGGTCGGCAAATCTGACCTGAGCCAGCGCCTGATGGGCGGGTCCGACCAGCCGTCCAATTCGAGGCCCAGCTGACCGGACCGGCCTCACCGGTTGCCGCCGCCCAGCCCCGGCCGCCTCTGCGAGGGAGCTCTGCCCCTTGCCCCGATCATCAACGCCAGACACACTGAGCAGCCGGGAGTGGCTCGAGGTTCCAGAGAAACGGCGGTCCAACTGACGGCGAGCGAATCCGGCTGCGAGAGGCCTCCCTGAATCCCGCGCGTGGGTCAGGGAAGCGACCCGGCCCAGGCCATCGGGGATCTTCTCCAAATCCGAAGCTCCGGCGGGCCTCGCGACCGTCCCGAAGGCCAGAGACTTCGGCGTCTCCACTCTTCGGGGCGGGGCGGGGCGGGTGGAGCGGATCGGGGCGGACAGCGAGAGACGCCGCGGGAGGAATGGCCTGCCAAGTCAGCGCTTGGGCGAGCCTATGGGCAGAGTCGGTCGTGCTGCCGGCCTTTGTGCCAGGCAAGGCGGACTCTTCGAACTCCGCGGGGGACGCCACGTCGTTCTCCATCCTCCAGCTCTGCCTGCCCGTCGTCTCTGGGCCCCTCGGTGTTCAAACCGCTTGGGAGGCCCGGCTCCCTCCAGCCTCTTGTTCTCCAAGCGCCGCCACAACGCGCTGAGCCGGCTTCCCTCGTCGGAGCCCTTCCGTCGGTGGAACAGAGGCACTAGGAGGCCTCATGGTCCCCAGAGGCAAGGCTGGTCAGCGGACAGCGTGGGCTCCCTCGGGAGATGCAGATAGAGAGGTGAGGAGCCCCAGGCTCAGTCATAGTCCAGGAGGTCTCCTCCAGTCCCCCTGAGGCTCCGTTGGCGGAGGCTGCCTGTCCCTGGCCGGCCTGCCAGTAGCACCCCAGCTTGGGATGAGCCGGGCAGGGCCTTGGGGGGCTGGGGATTGGGCGCTTCTTGGGCTTCCAGCCTTGGGATGGCGGTGGGGAGCAAAGCCTCACCCCACTCCGGGTGGGACCTTCCCCCCTTGCCCTTCTCTCCTATGCTGCTTGGATTGGGGTGAAGCCGCCCCCCCCCCCGCTTCTGGCCTGCCGGTGCTGGGCCTGAGGTGCAAAAACCGAGACCCTCCTTGGCTCCTTGGAGGAAGGCAAGAGGCCGCAGCACTTATTTTCCTTGGACTTCTGAATGTATTTTCTAAAAATTAATACAAAGTCTCAAATTAAACAGTCGAGCCTGCCTGGGCTGGGCTGAAACATCTGCCCAGTGGCACCTCTTGGAGACACCAGGTAGGAGAGCCTTACCGATGAGGGACTGTTCTTGGCCTTCCAGGGTGATTTGCTTTCCCCCCCAACGGCATGACTGACAGGACCCATCAGTTGGCAGGAGCATGACTGACAGGACCCATCGGTTGGCAGGTGCCTTGCTCTTCGGGGCCAGTGGCTTTTCCCAGTCTTTTCTACTTAACAATAGGTGCTTTTTTTCTTTTCCTCCAAATTTGCAAAAAATTTCTTTGCACTCACATACACACCTTGCCTCTCCCTCTGAATTCGGCATGGCTTATTTTCAGGGAAGGACAGGTGTCTCTGCAAATAGCATCTAATTCTGTCTCAACTGGAAAAGAGTTTCAGATGTCATGGGGAGCTGGACCTGTTGGATGAGAGTCAGCAGCTGGGGAGTGACATGTAGATCTTTTCCCTTTGTCCATCCTTATCCCGGACACCTTCCTGCAGGCAAGATGATAGAGCTGGAAGGGATCTGGAGGGTCTTCTAGTCCAACCCCCCTGCTCAGGGAGGAGACACTCGGCCATTTCAGACAAATGGCCATCCAATCAGTGCAGTTACATCACATCTCATTAAATGCCGATAAAAATTTAAGGTTGTAGGACTGAAAGAGTGAATTAGACCAAAAGACTTGGTCATCTTTTCTTTTCTGAGGTTGAGGTATTTACTTGCTTCATTATTTATGTAGCCTATAGGTATGGCTGCTCATCTCACAAAAATGTGACAATCCCTCTTTCCTTTCAGGAGCTGGGGATCTTGACCACCCTGCCTTGTCTTGGAGCAGCCTGGTTATTGGAGGGCCCTGCAAGAGCATTCCCTTGGCCTGCACTTTGGTGAAGGGGGAGCCCCTCCATGGAGAAGATCCTGAGTTCTGCTGCTGTCCAAGTAGAAGGTCATCCAGAGACACCCACTAAGTAAGAATAAAAAAAGTAAGTAAAAAACCCACTAAGTTGATTCCATCATAATATTTAGGAAGGAGAATGGAAAGCCATGTGGCTCAAAAAGAAGTCTAAGCACCACCCAGGAAGGTCAGAAAAGGGAGGATCAATTGAGTGGGTCAACCAAGAAAAGGGTCTGAAAAGGGAAGGAAGGAAGGAATTTTGTCATCTGAGGTAAAGTTTACCAGTTCCTGCAATGCATTCCTGTGACAACTGGCCTGGGGCAAAATGTGATCACAAGAGCAGTGAGTATATGACATGTGAGAGATCTGCTGCACCTCCTTCTCCTTCTGGAGATCTCCCCACCTCCTAACCTGTCATTCAGAAGATACAGTCATTAGCTCTGGGTTTCACTTGCTGTGCAGACCTACCTCTCATTCCCTGCTTCTTTCCCCAGGAAATTATTTATTTATTTATTTATTTATTTTATTAATCAAACTTATATACCGCACCATCTCCCGTAGGACTCAGGGCGGTTCACAGGCATATTAAAACAATATAATAAATAAACATTAAAACCCAGTTTTACATTTGATTAGCTTAAGGCTTTTCTAGTACAATTGTAGCAGTTTTTCTTTCCTTCCACAGAGTAAATCCTCAAAGGCCCAGCTCGGGACATTTCTGGAGTTGTGATTCTGACCAGCACATTCTAGAGGAGAGGGTTAAAACCAATATTTGTGTGTGTGTGTGTGTGTGTGTGTGTAGGGCTCAGCTGTGACAGGTCAGGAAGTTCCTGCTGTTGTTGCCAATAGAAGGATTTTCCCCCACAGAGTGTAAGTCTCCCTGCATCAACTCTGGGAAGGACCAGCCAGACCAAAGAAAAATCCATAATTTCAGCCTGGTTTCCTGCTACAGCACACAATTCCAGACAAATGTGTTCGACGTAATTGGACACTTGATGAGGTGCTTGTGGTTAACCCAACTGCTTTTACTGTATCATAAAGCAACAGTGTGTCTTTTAACCATGTGCATGGAGTCACTAATCCACAGAACGGGAGGCGCCATCCCCAACTTGCATAATAATCACACTGCTGTACGGACTATCCTTTCTGGACTTTCCAAATATACCTTATTTTTCCTTTCATTTAACGGATAATTGTGCGTTAAAACTTTCCAAAAGACCAGACCCTTCTCTGTGTAGGGGTCCAAAGGTAATGTATTGGCACGAGTATCTAAGGGAGGAATGTAAAAGTAGTTTTGGAGATCCATTAATCTTCCCTCTTGAAGAATTCAAAGCAGATGTAGATAACTGGTATTACAATTACAAAACTGTAACAGTCTAAAATTGAAGCAATTTTGGAAAATTAACAAAACAATTTTGGCCTTCAAGATGACTAACAAGCTAGCCCTTTCTGCTGGATATTCTGTGCCAATGAGATAAATTGGAAATGTAACAACGTAGAGCATTTTTGCAAAATGTTCCTGCTTTTTAGCAGGCAGGATATAGGAGCATCTTCACACATATTTTACCCAACTCCTCAGCATCCTGCTAATTTGTGCAGGTTCAGAATTTGCAGAATGGATACTGAAGAACAAGAATACTAAGGGAGATGTTAGGCTAGCAACAAACTTTTAAGAAAGCTGAGTAAGAGATTGTCCCTGGATATACTCACAGTGCCAGGCCGTCCTTCCTTAATCTGCCACAATAAACCAAACTGGTGAGGATGCTGTCCAGAATCTGATTCACAAAAGGGCTGTTTTTATGGATGTAAATGATACCCAGTTGGGCCATGAAACTCCTGCAACAAAACCACTCAGCTCGGAGAACATCAAGTATCTCACAGTTCAACCCTGAGCTGCAAACTTTTCTTCTACTGGGAAAGCTTTTACAGCTCTTCAGCATCTCTCTCCCTGCCTCTACCCTGGAGTAAGGGAAAGTTACATATTAATTAGGGTTAACTGTCTGCTGGGTTGTGTGTGCCTGGCTAAGAAAAAAGACTGAAATAATTGTGTAATTGTGTTAGAGCAGAAAATGTGTTATCTTGTGGCTTGTAAGAGTGAATAGGAAGGGCAAGCTTGTCTAAGCAGCATCTCTCCCAGAAGTCAGTTTAAAAAAGCAAGGCCATCTCAAGACAAAGCCTCTCTACTTTTTTACCGTCATTACAATTCGTACAATGTACTGACGCAGTAAAAAAATGTACTGACATATTCAAAATCAAGACTTACCACTAATTAAATCAAGAAAATCATCTCATGCAGAGGGGGGCTGCAGACAATATGGCAGTCACGTACAGGTAGCCCTCGACTTATGACCACAATTGAGCTGACATTTCTGTTGCTAAGTGAGACGTGTTAAGTCAGTTTTGCCTCATTTGATGGCCTTTCTTGCTACAGTTGTTAAGTGAACCACAGCAGTTGTTAAATTAGTAACATGGTTGTTAAGTGAATCTGGCTTCCCAGTATCTTTGTTCATCAGATGACTGCAAAAGGAGATCACAAGACCCTCGGACTTTGTGACTATGATAAATATGAGTCAGTTGCCAAGTATCCGAATTTTGATCTCATGATCAGGAAGAGGCCGCAGTGGTCGTAAGTGTGAAAAACCGTCCTAACTCATTTTATTCAGAGCCATTGTAACCTTGAATGGTCACTAAATGAATTGTTGTAAGTTGAGGATTTATTTAATTTAATTTAAAACAATATTTAAATTAATTTAATTTTGATGACTTTAAATATCTAGACAAATTGGTCAATTGTTGATTTCTACCACAACTGAATAGGAACTGTGCTTCCCTGGGTTGCTTCCTGTGGGGGAGATGGTGGAGGGCTGGGCTAGGGGAAAGCTTGGGGTCCAAGCCCAAGGTCGCCCCCTCCCCATCCAGGAGATAAAGCAATGAATTGCAATGGGAGCTCCCATTCGTGCAAGAGGTCAAGGGGGGAAAGTCTATAGCTTCTTTGTAACGTTAAGGGAGCCTGCTCAATAGCCCTCTGTCAGCTATTGGATAAAACTTCACTTGACCCCTGTTTCAGCCCTTACAAACTGTTGCTTTCCTTAGATCAATATGCCCGGACATTATAAGGAGAGGAAAACTGGCAAGGAGGGGTTTGCTGGTGGTAGAGAAAGCAATGGGAGGAGGGAGCATTGAAACTTGGGGTTGCTTTCCTTGTAGGACCAATTTGTTTCTTGTCCCAGATCTATTCAGGCTGCATCTGTCCTAGTAGTTTATTTTTTATCAGTTGTTGCTGTCCTCTTTGAAGCCCCAGACACACTTAAAACCAGTGGTGAAATCTGAACCTGTTTACTACCGGTTTGCTGGCTGCGCATGCACACCACGCACCAAATGCGAGGTGCGCGTGCTCAGTGCACGCCAAAAGGAGACATGGGGTAAGTAGAACAGAGCACACGGGGGGGGGGGGGGGAGGTGATCGACTGTGGCACACTATCTTTTTTTTTTTTACTTTTAAAAGCATTTTTTTTACAACCTATTCGACCGAAGAAGTTATAGAAAAAATGCTTTTAAAAGCCTTTGATGATCAGGCAGCTCAGCTGGGACCGTCAGAGCCTTTTTTTTAACCTTTTAAAAGCATTTTTTTACAACCTATTCGGTGGAAGAGGTTATTTAAAAAATGCTTTTAAAAGTTAAAAAAAAGGCGCTAATGATTGCCCGGCTCAACTGGGCATGGGCTGGGCTGGGGGGGGGGCAAGGATTTTTGCTACTGGTTCTCCGAACCATCTGCCACCATCACTACCGGATCAGCCGATCCAGTCCAAACTGCTTAAAACAAATCCTTCACCATTGCTTAGAATCACAGAAAACAAGTTTCCACAGCTAAGAAGCCATGCAATCTCATAAGGAAACCCTTTAACTTTGGAGCAAAGGTTTTATCCTATTTTTTTCAGCTCTCTTCAGGTCAGCTTAAACTTTACAGTTACACAAGCTATGTCAGTAGAAGAAGTTTGTTTTGATGCAAGGATCACCGCAGGCCATTTCAGAATAGTAGTAACATTTCTGTATGAAGAAGGAATTCAGATTAATTTGCTTAAAGATTGGCCTGCATGTACCACCAAGAGCAATAAAGTAAGTGGGTTTGCATCATGAAAGAATTGTAGGAAAACTTGTAGTTTCTTGTTCAACAGTAGGCAATATTGTTCCATTCTTCTTTGTACCAACTCTCACTCCGGGCGCTTTGGCTGTCTCCACAGGGCAGAGGAAGGCCCAGCAGAGCAAGAAGGAGCATCTGATGGTCCTCCCTTCCTAAGATTTTTTGGTGGGGCAGCTTGACAGATGACTATTTATTTATTTATTTATTTATTTATTATTTAAATTTTTATACCGCCCTTCTCCCGAAGGACTCAGGGCGGTTCACAGCCAGATAAAATAAACAATAATATTACAATATAAATACTATTAAAATACAATTAAAAGACTTATTCAATTGGCCAAGATTAAAAATTTAGAATAAATGATAAAAACCCATTAAAAAACCCACAAATTTAAAAACTAATCCAGTCCTGCGCAGATAAATAAGTGTGTTTTAAGCTCGCGATGGAAGGTTCGGAGGTCCGGAAGTTGACGAAGTCCTGGGAGGAGTTTGTTCCAGAGGGCGGGAGCCCCCACAGAGAAGGCCCTTCCCCTGGGTGTCGCCAGACGACACTGTCTCGCTGACGGCACCCTGAGGAGTCCCTCCCTGTGAGAGCGCACGGGTCGGTGAGAGGTATTCGGTAGCAGTAGGCGGTCCCGTAAATAGCCCGGCCCTATGCCATGGAGCACTTTGAAGACGTTCACCAAAACCTTGAAGCGCACCCGGAAGGCCACAGGTAGCCAGTGCAGTCTGTGCAGGATAGGTGTCACACGGGAGCCACGAGGGGCTCCCTCTATCACCCGCGCAGCCGCATTCTGGACTAACTGAAGCCTCCGGATGCCCCTCAAGGGGAGCCCCATGTAGAGACCATTGCAGTAATCCAGACGAGACGTCACGAGGGCGTGAGTGACTGTGCACAAGGCATCCCGGTCTAGAAAGGGGCGCAACTGGCGCACCAGGTGAACCTGGTGGAAAGCTCTCCTGGAGACGGCCGTCAGGTGGTCTTCAAAAGACAGCCGTTCATCCAGGAGAACGCCCAGATTGCGCACCCTCTCCATCGGGGCCAGTGACTCGCCCCCAACAGTCAGCCGAGGACTCAGCTGACTGTACCGGGATGCTGACATCCACAGCCACTCTGTCTTGGAAGGATTGAGCTTGAGCCTGTTTCTCCCCATCCAGACCCGTACGGCTTCCAAACACCGGGACAGCACTTCAACAGCTTCATTGGGGTGGCCCGGGGTGGAAAAGTACAGCTGGGTGTCATCAGCGTACAGCTGGTACCTCACACCGAAGCCACTGATGATCTCACCCAACGGCTTCATATAGATGTTGAACAGAAGGGGCGAGAGAATCGACCCCTGCGGCACCCCACAAGTGAGGCGCCTCGGGGCCGATCTCTGCCCCCCCATCAACACCGTCTGCGACCGGTCGGAGAGATAGGAGGAGAACCACTGATAAACGGTGCCTCTCACTCCCAATCCCTCCAACCGGCGCAGCAGGATATCATGGTCAATGGTATCAAAAGCCGCTGAGAGGTCTAATAGGACCAGGGCAGAGGAACAACCCCTATCCCTGGCCCTCCAGAGATCATCCACCAACGCGACCAAAGCCGTCTCAGTGCTGTAACCGGGCCGGAAACCGGACTGGAACAGGTCTAGATAGACAGTTTCATCCAGGTGCAGGGGAAACTGATATGCCACCATACTCTCTACAACCTTCGCCGAGCGGGTTGGAGACCGACGATAATTACCTAAAACAGCCGGGTCCAGGAAGGCTTCTTGAGGAGGGCCTCACCACCGCCTCTTTCAAGGCGGCGGAAAGACTCCCTCCGACAAGGAAGCGCTCGTAATCGCCTGGAGCCAGCCTCGTGTCACCTCCTGAGTGGCCAGCACCAACCAGGAGGGGCACGGGTCCAGTAAACACGTGGTGGCATTCAATCTACCCAGCAACCTGTCCATGTCCTCGGGAGCCACAGGGTCAAACTCATCCCAGACAATATCACCAAGACCGCCCTCAGACGCCCCGTCTGAATCGCCGCAATTTTGGTCCAAACCGTCCCGAAGCTGAACGATTTTATCGTATAGATAACCGTTAAACTCCTCAGCACGTCCCTGCAACGGGTCATCCCGCTCCCCCTGGTGAAGGAGGGAGCGGGTCACCCGAAACAGGGCGGCTGGGCGGTTATCTGCCGACGCAATGAGGGAGGAGGCGTAGCAACGCCTCGCTTCCCTCAGTGCCACTAGGTAGGTCCTAGTATAGGATCTAACTAGTGTCCGATCAGCCTCTGAGCGGCTGGACCTCCAGGAACTCTCTAGGCGTCTTCTCCGGCGTTTCATCCCCCTCAGCTCCTCGGAGAACCAAGGAGCCGGTTGGGATCTGCGCCGGGTCAGAGGCCGCAGAGGCACGACACGGTCTAAAGCCCCAGCCGCAGCCCGTTCCCAGGCTGCGGCTAGTTCCTCCACCGTGCCGTGAGCCAGACCCTCAGGAAATGGCCCAAGCTCCGTCCGGAACCTCTCCGGGTCCATCAGGCGCCTGGGACGGTACCAACGTAATGGTTCCGTCTCCCTGCGGTGTTGGGTAGCGGTCAGAAAGTCTAGGTGAAGGAGAGAGTGATCTGACCATGACAAAGGTTCTGTGACTATATCTCTCAAGTCCAGATCCTTCAACCACTGACCAGAGATAAAAATCAGGTCCAGTGTGCCTCCCCCGATGTGAGTGGGGCCATCCACTACTTGAGTCAGGTCCAAGGCCGTCATGGAAGCCATGAACTCCCGAGCCACTGTTGATGACGAGCCGGCAGATGGCAAGTTAAAGTCCCCCATGACTAAAAGTCTGGGGGTCTCCACTGCCACCCCAGCAAGCACCTCCAGGAGCTCGGGCAGGGCAGCTGTCACGCAGCAAGGAGCCAGGTACGCGACCAGCAAGCCCATCTGACACCTATGACCCCATCTCACAAAGAGGGATTCACACCCGGCAATCTGAGGTACAGTGGTCTCCCTCGGCTCTAGACTCTCTTTAATAACAACCGCCACCCCACCACCCCTACCCTGGGCCCTCGGCTGATGAAATGCACGGAAGCCCAGCGGGCACATTTCGACCAGGGGCACGCCCCCTTCAGTGCCCAACCAGGTCTCCGTAACGCCTATAAGATCCGCGGCGCCCCCCTGAATAAGATCATGTATTAGGGGGGCCTTATTTGCCACGGACCGTGCGTTGCATAACATAAGCCGAAGGCCCAGGCCCTGAGGGTCTTGACCATCCGGGGAACGGGAAAAGTCAGAGGGATCGGAGCACGCGATCGCCTGCAAACATCGAGCGCGTGCCCCCCTAAACCGATACGATCCCCCCCTTCCGCCATATCTGCCCCTCCCACTTACCGTGCAAATAGAACCACCCTCACAGAAAGGAACGCGTTCTCCCCCCTTAACCTCCAAACCCATTAAGTAATCACCGCGAGCACGCGCAGGAACTGGTCTCCCTCCCGACGGGCTACCCCCAACCCTCCCCCCCCCGTCCCCAACCCAGACCCGTCGGTTTCCTCCCCTTAAAATTTCCATTAAAACTCCCACTTAAAAAACGGTTAAAACAATTAATTAAAAATCCCCTAAGCCTCCTAGATTTAGCATGCCAGCTCTCGGGGTTCCAAAACCCGTCCTCAAGGTGGGCCCTCGATAGTGAGGAGGGCCAAACCTGCGAGAGAGGGGAGTCTCGCAGGGCAAGAAGGTCCGCAGTAGAAAATCTCCGCATAATAAAATTATGGTGCGATTAGAGGCCCATCCAGCCGGTCCAGATGTCATTTCAGCAGAAGTTCTACGACCAGCAGCGTAGGCCATGGCTCCAGATAAGCTAGCCACTCTCCTCCAGTCCGAGCCAGTCCGTTCAGCCTAGATGTTAAAAAGTTAATGTAGGCCTTGATGTCAAAAGATGGTATGGACCAAAAACTCCATACCGAGCCACTCTGGTTCCTCAGGATTTGGTCTTATTCTTAGTCTCAGTCTTAATGAGGGCCACCGCTACCACCATCTCGGGACAAACGGTAGAGGGTCTAAAAGAGGGCCAGCCACGCCTCCAACTCCCTCCTCAACGGGCTGGACCCTCCAGATGACTCATCAGACCCTCTACCTCTACTTCTCCCACGTCCGATACTCTCCTCTCTGGTGTCGATGGAATAGCCCTCCGGCGCTGGTAAAAAACCCACCATTTGAAATAGCCCCAAAATAGGAAGCATCTGGGGTCCCCTGTCCTTGGCCCCATCACAGCTGTAAGGCCTGCGGTGCTCCAGCTGGTTCCTGAAGCCAGAGAGGGTTCAGCCATCGGGTGGGTCCTGGCATGCCGCTGACTGGCAACTGGACTTTAACTCAGCTGCATGATAAGCCTTTTCTGTCTCGGGAAGCCCTCCAACTCTTGCAGATGTTGCATCTCTTGGAAAGATGTTCAGCCACATCAGTTGGGTCCACTCCCCTCTTGAAAATCTTCTGCGGATACCCTGAGTTGAAAACCTTTGATTCTTTTTTAAAGAATTAGATTCAAGTATGAGTGGAATTGCAAATATTGAAGTGGCTCTAAATGGAACAGCCTTGTGAAGCCTCTTTTGAGCCTTTCAGCAACTAGTTGCAGTCAAATAAAATGCATTTCCAGGGCTTGGAAATTGATGAAAGGCAACCAGGGTGGGGGCTGGGGGATGAATGTTGTTTACCTTCTGCTTTTTTTGCCACTCGTTATTTAAAAGGCAATTAATACATTTGTGAACTTATTGTCAACATTACTGGAACTTAATCCAAACATATTTTCTTTTCACGCTAAGATGTTAGTGCTGAACTTAATTAATGCTACCAGTTCTTGTAATTGTTCTGTGTACAGAAAACTGTTATGCATTTGCTGACAATCTGAATAATACAAATGAAGAACAACAGATTTTGTTTGCTCAGAAATAAACCCCTTGGAATTTAGTTCAACAAAACAAGCTGGGGGGAGTCACGTCTGAAGACTCTGGCATTTTGTGAATTCTTGGAGAAAACAAAAACAGCAACCATGACAAGCACATTGCCAACTTGATACTCTGCCAATTTTTGTACGACTCTTATTGAAAATGAGAAAATAGAGCACAGGATGGAACACATTTACTGAAACGAGCATCAAGTCTGTGTTTCCACCCCATCAGCCCCTGACGGAGCTCCCCTGAGATCGTGGCTCCCTTCCCAGAATGTGGTGTCACTAACTCAGTTACATCTCCTGACTGTGGTTCTGGCAGGGACCCAACACGCTCACTAGGTCAGAATGAACCATTTGTGGAATACTGAATCCCCACCCACTTTCTCCAAGAAAGGACGGTTTATTTATTTATTAAATTTGTGCGGTGCCTGACTCTAGCAACCCTGGGTGGTTTACAAATGGTTAAAAAAATAATTAAAACAAGAAATAATGCGACACACACACACACAGGACAAAGATGGCAAGGACAAAGCCAAATGGGAAGGAAGAGAAGGAAGAAAAGGGGGCTCCAACCAACTTTCCCAGGACCTGGGCAAGAATCCTGGCCTTTAAGGCCCTGAAGTACCAGCAGGGTGGAGGCTGTTCAGATTTGTGGGGAATCCCATTCCAGAGGGCAAGTGCTTCTAGAGATGAAAGATGACATTGCTTAATGGCAGGAATCGGAGCACACTGATCCTGCCAGGTAGGATTGGCCAAGCCGCTCCTACAGGAGATAGATAGACGGATGGGCAGATCTTGTTGATTCCATCAGAATGGACCATTTTTGTATTATTCTGAGTGAAGCTGCAGAAGAGGAACGACACTCTCTCACTAAATCCAAATACAGTAGCTGAAAAATACATTTCATTCCAGACAACCTTTTTTTTTTTTTTTGTATTTATATCCCGCCCTTCTCCGAAGACTCAGGGCGGCTTACACTATGTTAAGCAATAGTCTTCATCCATTTGTATATTATACAAAGTCAACTTATTGCCCCCAACAATCTGGATGTGATTTTATACACATCACAGATAGATTAAGCAGATGGAGAAAATCTATCTATGTGGTTACCTGGAGTCAAAAAACAGCTTGATGGTACTTCCATCAACCCACTGCAAATATTTTATGTGCCAAGAAAATTCAAATAGTCAAGCGAGGGAAAGACTATCTGCCCAGCTTTTGGGATCTAGACTGGGCCAAGCCATTCTGTAGCCAGGTTCCTTTGCTCTCTTAGGAAAAGTTGCTGGGAGGTTTTGGAGGAAACGCTTGGGCTCGGACCAGCCATGGAGGCTTGGAAATGTCCTTGGGACAGCAAAGAAGGGAAGGTCTCATGTCCTTCTGGGTCAAACGTCACCGTAGTCCCAACAAATACATCCACAGCCTTAGCCCCGAATGGCGGTGCAGCCTTGTCACCGTATGGTCAAAGATGCTTGACTCTGGCTGGCCAACATGCCTCCGAGTGGAGAAAAGGGCTGCTCTGTAAAAAGGCTTCAGGAGGGCCACAGCAGAAGGAAATGGGATTTTTCTCAGCTCTCATTCTCACACCCACCCCGATCAGCCTTTGGACACCGAGGAGGCTTTTCAGACTTTGCAATACCGCCCTCCCTGCACACGAACACACTAACAGTCCTCACCTCGTCTCTTTTCTGTAGAATAGAAGAGAAGAGAAGAGAAGAGAATTTTTTATTGGCCAAGTGTGATTGGACACACAAGGAATTTGTCTTGGTGCATATGCTCTCAGTGTACATAAAAGAAAAGATACCTTCATCAAGGTACAACACTTAATGATAGTCAGAGGGTACAAATTTAACACTTAATAATACGAACACTTAATGATAGTCATAGGCTACAATTAAGCAATCAGGAAACAATATCAGTATAAATCGTAAGAATACAAGCAACAAAGTTACAGTCATGCAGTCAGAAGTGGGAGGAGATGGGCGACAGGAACGATGAGAAGACCAGTAGCAATAGTAATCCTGCCTAATGTGAATAGTTCGACAGTGTTGAGGGAATTGTTTATTTAGCAGAGTGATGGCATTTGCTTTCCTCTATGGTGACGTTTTGCATCTGTGCACAACAACAACCACAATAACCACAAAGTATCTCATCCGTCGGTTGGATCTGAAAGCAGAGGTGGACTCTCTGAAATGTCATGTGAACTGTCCCCACAAAGTCTTGACCCTCCTCCAAATTTGTCTGTGTGTTATAATTTTAAATTTGATGGAAGGATTTTTTCTGCTTCCTATAATTAATTGCAACTCAGCTCAGATAAAAGCACTGAGATAACATTGACTGATCTCAAGAAGCTAAGCAGGGTCAACTGCGTTAGTCCTTGGATGAGTGGCCACCACATAATCCCATGGAAAGAAAAAGAAATCCCAGAAGAATTAACCTCCATGAAACCAGCATTAAGAATTGTCACAATGTGACAACTAAATGAGCAGAGAGAACTAAAGGACGGACAGATAGATACACACACACACAAACACCAGTACCAGTTGCAAGGCTGACCATCAAGGCTGCCACCTTCAGGGTCAATCCCAGAGCTACCATCCCCTGGAGCTCTTCCAGAGAAGCCGTTCAGAACCAGAACTGAGAACGGAGGCCAGTAAGACTGACTAGGCCACCATTTCTCCAGGCTCCCCACAGAAGATGGTTGGTGGCAGGAGAAAAAGCTGAGCTTGGTTTCAGGCAACTGCTTCTGATTATGCGACCGGGAAGTTTCTGAGCCGCAGCTCTGGCACGGCCAGGGGGGCTGGGGGTGGGGAACGTGGCCTGTCACCTCTGCCAGGTACTCTTCAAACTGGGCTGCCGTGTATTGGGGCCCATTGTCGGTCACCAGAGTGTCCGGCAACCCGTGAGTTGCGAATAGGTGGCGCAGGGTTGCGATTACTGCTTCGGCTGTGGTGGGCTTCATAAGTATGATCTCTAACCATTTGGAAAATCGTCCACCACCACTAGGAATGTTTGGCGTGAAAGGGCCAGCAAAGTCAATGTGGATTCTTGACCAAGGCCCTTGGGGCTTTTCCCATTCTCTGACTGGGGCTGTTGGGGTAGCGGTCTGGACTCTTGGCAAGCTTGGCATTTCCCTACCCTCTCAGCAATCTCTGCGTCCATGGTGGCCACCATACATAGCTCTAGCTAACCCCTTCATCCTTCACGATGCCTGGGTGACCCTCGTGGAGGAGGTCCAATACCTTGCCCTTAACTTAACAGGAATTATTACACGATCACCCCATAACAGGCACCCCCTTGAGCCGAGAGCTCATCACGTTTCTTAACAAATTCTTTGAACCGTTAAGCCCGGCTGGCCACCCTCTCTGTACCCAACCGGTACAGTCCTTAACACAATGTCGGTATGATGCCGAGCCACTTCCTTTGATGTGACTGGGCCAGAGTCAACGAGTCAATAAGGAGGATGGGTGTCCCGAGTGGGGTCTTGATCGCCCCGGCAGTGGGCATCGGCTCAAAGCGTCTGCATGCCCCACTTCTTTTCCCGGTCGATGCTGCAGCTTGTATGAGTAAGCGGCTAAAAATATAGTCCATCGAGTCAAGCGTGGCGAAAGTGCCACAGGCGTTGGCGATCGCCAGCCAGTAGTCCCAATAACGGTCTGTGGTCAGTCACAATTTCAAAATTCCGCCCAAAGACATACTCATGGAATTTTTGACCCCTGATACAATGGCTAATGCTTCTTTGTCTAATTGGCTGTAGTTCCTCTCTGGGGAGGACATCGTTCTAGAGTAGAACGCTATAGGGCTTCTGTGCCGTTTGAAGTCTATGGCTGAGTACAGCCCCACCCCATAAGGGGGCGCATAAACCAGCACTAGGGGTAGTGAGTCGTGATATTGGATGAGCAGGCTATCACTTGAGAGCAGGTTCTTTACTGCTTCAAAAGCCCTATTTTCTGACTTTCCCCAAGACCAAACAGTATTTTTCCTAAGAGCCTATGCAGCGGTTCCATAGCAGTTGCTTTGTTCTTTAAAAGACCGCGTAAAATTAACCAATCCAGGAATGCCTGCAGCTCTGCTT
This sequence comes from Ahaetulla prasina, assembly GCF_028640845.1. Lineage (NCBI taxonomy): Eukaryota > Metazoa > Chordata > Lepidosauria > Squamata > Colubridae > Ahaetulla > Ahaetulla prasina. The sequence continues at coordinate 94,316,363 of NC_080546.1, forward strand.
TGTTTTTGGGCGCTGGAGCCTTCCTAATTGCCTTAACCTTGCTCTCAGTAGGGTGAATTCCTTTCTTGTCTATCCGGTAGCCCAAGAAATCGACGATTCGACCCCTATCTGACATTTATTTGTCTTGACTTTTAATCCGGCTGTCCGGAAAATGCTCAAGACCTTTCTTAACCGCTCCCCAATTCCTCCATGTTTTCCCTGAAATTAGGACATCATCAGTAGGAACTACCCTGGGAGCCCTTGCAGTAGTCGTTCCATCAGGTTTTGGAACAGCCCTGGTGCCACACTAACCCCAAATTGCAATCGGTGCACTTGAATGCCCCCTGTGCGTCACAATCGTTTGGGCTTGGCTGTGGCGTCTACTGGCAGTTGTTGGTAGGCTTGGGCCAAGTCTAACTTTGCAAAGACTTGCCTTGCCCCAAGGAGTGCAATAAATGTTGCACTACGGGAACCAAGCTTTTCTGTAAGGCTTTGTTAAGCGTCGCCTTGTAGTCAGCGCAAATTCTAATTGACCCGTCCGACTTGATTGGGTGACGATTGGCGCCTCCCACTTTGCGTGATCGACTGGCACCAAAACCCCTGATTTATGAGCTTGTCCAGCTCCTTATCAATTTTGGTTTTAGGGCAAAAGGGACTCTCCTCGCCTTAAGCCTAATGGGGGCTACCTGGGGTCTAAGTTGAAGGAAATAGGGTCCCCTTGTACTTGCCCAGGCAGTCCTTGAAGACATCTTGAACTCGTTAAAGAGAATGTCTTTCAAATTGCAGTCACTTCTGTAGATGCCAGTCACTCCCATGCCCAGGGCACGAAACCAGTCTAGTCCCAACAGACTGGGCAGAGTTCCTTCGACGATCGTGATGGGCAGGGTCTTTTGTGAGGGCCGACTCGACTGGACGGAGGTGGTCCTCAACAGGGATGCGATTCCCTGGTAGTCGTGCACTGTAGCCGCTGTGCTTGCAGATGGCGCCGCGACGGACGGCAGTGACTTCGCCAGGGTGTCCCAGGACATGATGGTGATCGCTGATCCTGTCTACTTCAAGCCTGCACCGTACTCTCGATCTTGGGCTTTGTAAAATCTTCTTTTCCACTTTGGTTGAGGCGCGCCTATAATGACAGTCGCTTGGTTAGACTTGCGCCTTTCTTGTTTGAACCAATCGCGGGCCGCCTTTCCGGTTCCGCTTTGATTGGCCGATTTGAATTTTCGGCGGAAGGTTGGGCCGCCTGCAAACCTGAGCTAAGTGTCCTTTCTTCCCACACCGCATGTTGCGCCTTTAAACCTGCAGCGTTGGCGCTGATGCTGCCCTCCGCAGCTTCCGCACTCGCCACGGTCCTCAGTGTCGCGCTCGTCCGCAGACCCTTCTCATCCTCGCCTCACCTTCGGATTCGGACTGAATCTCCTCCTGGTGTACTGGCGTTGGCTTTGCGCCGCCTTTGGATTGAAGAGGCTTTTGCAGAGTCTCTGCTGCTTTAGTAGACATTTCGTGTGCTCTGGCCTCGCCCAGAGCGGTGGCTAGTGTCAGGTTGCTCCTGGCTAGCAGTCGCCGCCGAGGCGGATGTCCTTGACCCCTCGGATGAGTTGCTCGAGTAGCACTTCGCCTAAGTCTCGGTATCCGCAGTCCTTGGACGCCTTCTTAGCGCATGTAGTCACCGATGGACTCGCCTCCATCTGTCTACGCTCCGAATTCAAACCGCTGCACGTATTTGGACGGCCGGTGCGAAATGGTTCTTCAGCAAAGTCTGCAGAGTCGGCCACGATACCGATTGTATCGGCGTTGGCTCTGCCAGGCTTCCGCAACTCGACACTCGGCCCGCAATGGCTTAGGAAGTAAGCCCGTTATGGTTATCAGGATCCCTGTAGTTCGTTGGCTTCTAGAAAGCTTTCAAACGGGTCATATGTTCCCCATTTCTCCTTGCCCGGGTTGTACGGTGCGGGTGGCGTGTTTGCCATTTCCGCGTTTCTGCCCTGAGTTTGCTGGGTTCGGAACTAGCGTGCTTCAGCTCGGTTCTGGTTCTCCTTAGCCTCGAGATCCCACCTTCGTCGCCAATGTTAGGTTCGGGAAGTAACGAGGCTGGAGACCAGGGTAGTGACAACAGCTCTTTAATATATGGTGAACCCAGCAACAGGCTGGGGGAAAAACCTCTCCTTTTATACAGTTCTGCTGGAGGCTTCGTCCAATCAGCAACGTGCTGATTTCCCGCTCAAATATTTAAAGGCACAACTGTTAATACATAACAGTTATAATTTTAAATTTGATGGAAGGATTTTTTCTGCTTCCTATAATTAATTGCAACTCAGCTCAGATAAAAGCACTGAGATAACATTGACTGATCTCAAGAAGCTAAGCAGGGTCAACTGCGTTAGTCCTTGGATGAGTGGCCACCACATAATCCCATGGAAAGAAAAAGAAATCCCAGAAGAATTAACCTCCATGAAACCAGCATTAAGAATTGTCACAATGTGACAACTAAATGAGCAGAGAGAACTAAAGGACGGACAGATAGATACACAAACACCAGTACCAGTTGCAAGGCTGACCATCAAGGCTGCCACCTTCAGGGTCAATCCCAGAGCTACCATCCCCTGGAGCTCTTCCAGAGAAGCCGTTCAGAACCAGAACTGAGAACGGAGGCCAGTAAGACTGACTAGGCCACCATTTCTCCAGGCTCCCCACAGAAGATGGTTGGTGGCAGGAGAAAAAGCTGAGCTTGGTTTCAGGCAACTGCTTCTGATTATGCGACCGGGAAGTTTCTGAGCCGCAGCTCTGGCACGGCCAGGGGGGCTGGGGGTGGGGAACGTGGCCTGTCACCCTCTGCCAGGCTCTCACCCTGCCCACAATGGGGCGTAGGGTTCCTAGTAAGGATTGGTCCGGGGTAGCTCCAGCTTGAGTTGCAGCCCTGTGACTGACCATCTGAGGCTGCTTTCGCTTTGATCATGGGAACAGAGCCTGGAGGGCAGCTTGCTGGTTTCAAAATATTTCTTTGCTGCTCAAAGATCAAAAAATACAGTGAACTATTACAAAACTGCAGCTGCAACTACATTCAGGCCTTTAATGAAACAAACCCCACCGCCACCCCAGTAAAAGAGGCGACGGGTGTCGGAGGAAGCCGTGGGAAGAGCCCAAAGAGAGGCGGATGCCAGCTGGGAGGCAAGCTGTCCTGATGGCGACCAACGGCTCAGCTCCAGCCAGAGATGTGCCGGCAGGACAGCCAGAGCCCTTCTCGGACACTGGGGTGACCTCTTTCTGGGCTCAGGGCAAGAGCGGGGAAGACTGTGCCTGCACCGGGAAGAGAGGCTCCCTGAGCACCATCGCATCTCACGGGGGCCTTATCAGCCTTCTCCCTTCCCCATCCGACTCCTGGCGCTTCACGGTCGGACTGGGTGCTAAGGCCTTTGCGGGATTATCAGACATCTGGATTAGATGCTGCTCCATTGGAGAGAAGCACTTCACAGAAAATGGATCTACGGAAGCCCAAATCAGTGTGAACATGCCGCTTTTCTTCCAACGCAAATATTCGCAGTCCTTCTAACCTGGTCTCGAGAAAGGCTTTAGGTGCTTCCGACTAAATCCTCAGAAGCGGGAAGAGCTGCTCCTGCTTATCCTCCCTCTGTTTATGAGCCCGCAGTGGTTTATGTTACGCCAGCATCTCAGCCAGGCCTTAATCGTTCCCTGGCTTAGGCAGTAGCACCTTGGAGGAGGAGGAGGAGGAAGGGGGAGCCCTTCAGCAGCTGGAGGGGCCTGCGCAGAGCCTCACCTGGAGGGCAGCCAGCCCAGCATGCCTGTAGATTGGGAGGAGCTCATCCCTGACTCTGGAGTATCAACACACTGAAATTCCATGGTGAACAAATGTCCTTCAAAAAAAATCTCTCTGGCTCAAATGGGTGCCCAGGGGCACCTGCAGGTAGGTCAAAAAAGTCAAAATGGCAGCTGTGAGAGTTCAGCTGAAGCCCACCTGGTGTTTATGGGCGCCTCTTCGGTCACACTTTCCACACCTCCAGCAATACTCAGTAGGGCAGCGGTCAGCATCCTCCCACCCAACCCCCTCCGCTGAAGATTGAGTCCTGCAGCACTTTATTTTGGGGGTGTGAGTGGCAAGGGAGTGTCAGCTGAAGAGCCATGCCAAAGGGGGACACCATCTGCCCCTAGGCACACTTGCCAAGAGGATGGGGCTTCCCTTGTGCTGCCACACCACAAGGCACAACTCCTGACATCTTCCCCACCCACAGTGACTGCTGGGAATGCCCCATTTCTGCCTCACTTCTCCATTTTGCCTGCCTAACTGTTGGCTGGAGAACTGGCAGCAGGAGGGTCAGGGGACTTGGGTTCCCCGTTGCTGGCAGCAGGAAATGGACAGGGCCCCCAAGTCTGTCGGCCACTTTGATGGAGGAAAAGGCAAGGAGCGGAGCAGGTGGCCAGAGCAGAGGAGAGGGAAGTCAGTGGCTCAGCATCTCGGCCAGGGGGAACTTCAGGAGCACCACTGCTTCAATTGAATGGCCCACAGGTGGGAGGGTCTGAAGAGTGGCAAACCCTTCAGTGAAACCAAGTGGCCCCTGCATGGTAGACACAGATTGCAGGACACCCCAAATGTAGGTTTCCAAACAAGTGGCAATCATTTCATGGAAGGGAGCCGAGAACTGCTAGAGGTATTTGTCAGCAGGAGCCAAAGGGGCCCTGTGGCCACGAGGGGACAACAAACCTGGCATCTCCAGTTGTGGCCTCCTCACTTTCCCAGTGACTTTGGTATCAGCAAAGATCTTGTTATATGCAGTGTTACTTATTGCTCACATTTTTTCCAAGCAATCTTCTTAACACTTAGAATTAGGTCAAAATTGGCAATGCTCTATCAAATCCTGTTCCTGTCAAGAGTGGCGTTCCTCAAGGCAGCATTCTATTTATTTTTATTTATTTATTTATTTTGTCACAACAATATATGTAAGTATCATACAGAAAGGTTATATAGTATATAAACATATATATGAGTAAATATTAGGAGGTATAAGCATATATATATAAGCATATATATATAAGCTTATAAGCTTATATAAGCATATATATATAAGCATATATATATATATAGGAAGAAGAAAAGAAAAACAATAGGACAGGAACGGTAGGCACGTTTGTGCGCTTATGCATGCCCCTTATGGTCCTCTTAGGAATGGGGTGAGGTCAATAGTAGAAAGTTTTAGGATAAAGCTTTTAGGATTATGGGAAGAGACCACAGAGTCAGGTAAAGTATTCCAAACACTGATGATTCTGTTACAGAAGTCATATTTTCTGCAATCTAGTTTAAAGCGGTTGACATTAAGTTTAAATCTATTGGTTGCTCTTGTATTATTGCAATTAAAGCTGAAGTAGTCTTTAACAGGAAGGACATTACAATAGATGATTCTATGAGTTAAAATTAGGTCTTGTCGAAGGCGATGGCGTTCCAAGTTTTCTAAGCCTAGGATTTCAAGTCTAGTGGGATAAGGTATTTTGTTTTTTACAGAGGAATGGAGAACTCTTCTTGTAAAATATTTCTGGACACGTTCAATTGTATTTCTTGGACCAACGCTCTTCATACTATACATAAATGATCTCTGTGACCATATCTCAAGTTATTGTGTTCTCTTTGCTGACAATGTCAAACTATTGGTCCAAGAAATACAATTGAACGTGTCCAGAAATATTTTACAAGAAGAGTTCTCCAAACAAAATACCTTATCCCACTAGACTTGAAATCCTAGGCTTAGGAAACTTGGAACTCCATCGCCTTCGACAAGACCTAAGTTTAACTCATAGAATCATCTATTGTAATGTCCTTTAACACCACCAACAATACTATTACCCTTCAAAAAGACCTTGACTTTGTATCCTATTGGTCTAAAACTTGGCAACTCCAAATCTCAACCAGCAAATGCTCAGTCTTACATATTGGAAAAAAAACCCAAAATACTAAGTACAAGCTTGATGGACATTACCTTACAGATGACCCCCACCCTGTTAAAGATCTTCGAGTTTTCATATCAAATGATCTAAGTGCCAAAGTCCACTGCAACTGCATAGCAAAAAAGGCTCTAAGAGTTGTAAACCTAATTTTGTGTAGCTTCTTTTCCAAAAACTCTACACTACTAACCAGAGCATACAAAACATTTGCTAGGCCAATTCTTGAATACAGCTCACCTGTCTGGAACCCATACCACATTTCTGACATCAACACAATTGAACGTGTTCAGAAATATTTTACAAGAAGAGTTCTCCGCTCCTCTGAAAACAACAAAATACCTTATACCACCAGACTTGAAATCCTGGGTTTAGAAAACTTAGAACTCTGTCGACTCCGACAAGACCTGTGTTTAACTCATAGAATCATTTATTGCAATGTCCTTCCTGTTGAAGACTACTTCAGCTTCAAACGCAATAATACAAGAGCAAACAATAGATTTAAACTTAATGTTAACCGCTTCAATCTTGACTGCAGAAAATATGACTTCTGCAACAGAGTTATTAACAGTTGGAACACACTACCTGACTCTGTGGTCTCTTCTCAAAATCCCAAAAGCTTTAACCAAAAACTGTCTACTATTGACCTCACCCCATTCCTAAGAGGACTATAAGGGGTGTGCATAAGATCACAAAAGTTCCTACCGTTCCTGTCCTATTGTTTCCTTTCATTATATCAAATTAATATAGTTATTGCATACTTTTGCTCATATATGCTTATATGATATGTTGTTATTTTATGTTGATGCTTGTGTATATTGTTATGACAAAATAAAATAAAATAAAAAATTGCACCTGGTTTTTGTGGATAATCTTTACATTTATTATATGCAGTACAGATGTTTTGAGTTGGAAAGTGGTGTTACAAAATGCCGCTTTTAAAGGAGAACTGACTGAATTTACCTCCCACCTGTACCCACAGAGAGAAATGATAGAGAGTGTGAAAAGTCAAAGTGAGAGTGAAAGTCTACGTGAAAGATTGGGCTTATGTCACAGGAAACTTTATGCCAGGATAGAGAAAAGGACAGTTGAGAAAAACATCCAGAATTTTATTCTACATTCCTAAAAACAAAATAAGACAATTTGTCTCAGAATCTGAACTTCCTAAGGTATAACACCCGTTATTTAGGTGCCGAAGGAAATTTGTAAGCTTATAAAGAGATTGCTGTAAAAGAGTGAGGCCAGTGTAGAATTAAATTTAAATTAGCAGTGCAGTCAACTTTGCCAAAATGATGGATGTGGGAAATGATTCAGAGACATCGTTTGGGATATAATGTTCGATACACTTTGGTAGGAACTGGAATGTTTCAAGCTGCTTGGAATAGATTGCCCACCTCTTGTGCACAAAAGAGAGTGCCTTAAAGTCTGGGCTGTGGAAGTGGATCCTTTTATTCAACCTCTCCTATGAGATTAGGGGAGATCTCCCCTATGCTATCTAGAGGATTCCCTCCAGAACCTGAGCAGGGCCATAAGGATTGTGGGGGATCTTGTACATCTGTTCTTTTCACCATTTGAGGAAGGAGGCCACACGTGCAAAAGATTCCTTGACAATTCACTGGACCACAAAGATTTGGCTTCCTGAACACTTTTGGGTTTATCGTGTAGATTTTTGGCTGCTAATCACAAAAATAACCTGTAATTTATACCTATCTCGTACCTTTTTATAGAAATCTCCTTTTTTTATACCCTTCAGTACTTGTGGCTGTGCTACACACATGAAAGAAACATATGAAAGCATGTTTGGGAGATAATGTCACCATTAGGGGTGTTTCAAATTCTTTTCCATTTTTTTACGAAACTGTCTTTTACCTTTGAGGTCAAACAACCAGCAATCCCATGAAGGTCTCATCTGTTAATATAACTAATTCCTAATAATGCCAAAAGGACTTTTGCCAAAATGCTAACCTTGGTAAACCTTTCAAATGCAGTTATCCGTTAGTAACTTTTTTGGTCAAAATCTTGTTAAGATCTCTGTTGTTATTTTAAGATTTTAAAAAAATATTTTCCTCTTTACTTTTTGTAATTCAGAAGGAAGTCTGATTTACTGAGTGGTTGTTTTCTTTGTTTTCAGAGACCTCCCTTCAGATGTAGAGGGGTTACATCCAAACAGGTGATTAAGAGTGAGAGGGTTTGGTTGAACCTAATGTTCCTTTACTGTCCTCCACTGTGGGTGCGAGTTCTCTGTTCTCCTGGGTTCTGCGCTGCCAGCCACGCTACTATTGTGCTTCCATCCTTCGGTCTCCTCACGAGGAGAAGACTGCCTGGTCTCTTCTCTATCCAGAAAAACGTTGCAGGGAGAAACCTCTGCTGGTTGCCATTCACAACTGCAGCATGACCAGAGGCATCGAATCTGCCAAGGAATCTCACCTGGAAGGCCCAAAGGAATAGATCTGGAACAGCGTGCCCCCCTCCCCTCCCCGGGGAGGTCCTACACCCTCCCTTTTGGCCTTCAGAAGGCCTGGCTCTGCCAGTCGTTCTGGGGCCCCAACTGGGGAGCAGCAGCATGGAGATGGTGAATGGGCTAGACAGACCCACCTTCTCCCCAGGTCCATTTTGCTCCCTTCCTTTCCATCTTGGCCAATTGAAGGTCAGCTGAATTTGAAGTCAGTCCTATTACATTCACTGAAGATGGGCAGCAGTTCCTATCTTCACTAAATTGCCAGATTAAAACTCTTGCTGAAAGTCAGACGGTCTTAGAAATCCAATAAATTTAATTACCTTGAATTAATTAAACCCACTATTAGCTATCTTAGGATAGATTTTTCCTGCCGGACAAAATCCCATGTAAGAAATGGGGGCTGGGGTGGAAATTTTCTCCCTTGTCTTAGAGAGACCCTTTGGGATAGCCTCCAAGGCTCATCCCAGATCAAGCTACATAGACAAGGTGATTACATTGCATCTTTAATTCCACACGGTTTTAAGTCTCCTCCCTCCCTGCGCCAGCCCTGCAGATGGGATTGCCAGGGAAGGCGTAACCCAGAGGGCCCTTTGGCTGGGCATTTCAACCACCATGGTGTCTCCCTGCCCAGATCCGTTTGAATGCCTCCATCAGGAGAGAGAGAAAGAGAGAGAGGGGGTGGGGAGAGGGTTTCACAGGGTCCAAAGGTTAAACAAGGAGAAGGACACCCACTCCGACTGGGCTTCCCTTCCTCTCCCAGGGCTTTGGCAGAGAAAGACCCTGGGCTCTCCCTTGCTTGCCTGCTGTAGGTCATTTACTCCTGGAGCCCTTTCAAGACGGGCTGGATGCTCCTGGTTTCCTCCTCCTCCTCCTGGGTGGAATCCATCATGCGGTGGAGCACGGAATCCCATCAAGCCGGGCTGGGAGACGGGGTCAAGTGGTCTGCTACCGCTATGCTGTTGGAGCTCATCAGAGACATATTTAATTTAATTAAGGTTGTCAGTGCTATTGATTTTGGCAGTTTCAATTACAGTGCTGTTACGGCTTCTGGATCTACTGATCTGTGATGAGGCATATCAGCACTGGTGCACATGGAGGAAAGGGCCCTTTGTCTCTTTTAAAAGCTGACACATCTGCCATCAGCCATAACTTATGACTTTTATCCAGCCCGGCTCCTCTTCTGTTCCTCATAATTAATTTCTCATTAGACAGGTCTTTATTGTTTAATTTGTGCAGTTTATAATCAAATTGGGCACATTAATTGTCACAGAATTTAAGGCTAATGAAAAATAAAGGTTTTCAATAACTTACTCTTCCATTATTCCAGACAAGATAAAATAAAACACTTTAAGGCTTGTCAGCTTCTTAAATTATAAATTAGGCTGTTTAAAGAGCAGGGGCATTTAGGAAGCCGTTATCACGCATTTAGTAATGATAAATCCTAGTCTGCAGTGCAATTATTGGGGTTATATTTACTATTCCTCTTCACTTTCCCCCAATCTACCCTTTTCTAATTTAAAGGCATTATGTCTTTTTCCTGGGAGTCAACACAAGCGAATTCTCAGATAATGGGGTGGGTTAGGGTCTACCTGTGTCATTGCCCACCACAACTAACTTCAAAGACTTTGGCTTCTTTGCAGAGGATCCCCAGAAGGATCCATCTGCGGGCCTGTCACGCAACTAAAGAGTTTCTCATGGAGGAGAGATTTCCTAGAAGCCGGAGAGCACAAAACATGGCTTAGATCTCACCTTCCTCCAAATGGAGTTCTGTCAGTTTTGCTTTCTCCGATCCTCAGCTGATCCTTTTAACAAATGCAAATGGAATGTTTCTCCATTTTTGATCATTATTTCTGGCTAATAATAGTGCAAGAAATTTGCACTTCACGGATGTCTTCTACATTTTGTTGGTTCACGGAGGAACACTTTTCCCACATAATTTTATTCTGAGAATTGCTGCCCACAGTTGCAGTTTCCCAGGATTCTAGTTCATTTAAGAAAGTCAGATCTATCCCAAATACAAATCAACACTTAAAGAAAAGATTTTTTTTCTACCTTAACTCTATAAGAACCCGCAGAAATATCCCACTTCCTGGAATTGGGGGAGCTGACCAGTGGTGGGTTTCTAATTTTTTTACTACCAGTTCTGTGGGTGTGGCTTGGTGGATGTGGCATGGCATGGCTTGGTGGCCGTGGCTTGGTGGCCATGGCAGGGGAAGGTTACTGTAAAATCCCCATTTCCTCCCGACCAGCTGGGACTTGGGAGGCAGAGAATAGATGGGGGTGGGGCCAGTCAGAATTTTTACTACCAGTTCTCCAAACTACTCAAAATTTCTGCTACCAGTTCACCAGAACTGGTCAGAACCTGCTGAAACCCACCTCTGGTTCTGACATTGGACATAATATCAGAACACCCGGAAGTGCAGCTGAAATTCTATAGACAGGGTGGAATCAGGAAAAGAAATTGGGATTTTTCCTTTCCCCAGCTGTGTTTTCTCCCCCTCATTTCAACCAACTCCCTCCTGAAATCCACAAGTTGCAATCAAACCAGTTTCAGAGAAGGTGAATGAGGTGAGGTTGCAGCTGCCATAACCTCAAGATGAAGCAGCTCCTACACAGAGAGAAACAAAGCCAGGAATCCTATGAAAAAGATCCCTCCAGGTAGATAAGAAGGAAAGAAGAAACATCACAGGAGAAATGTCATCAGAAGGTAGACAAAAGAGGCTGGGCCTAAACACACAGAAACCTCCCTCCATCACAGCTACCTGACCTGTGAATCAAGAAAACAAGGACTTTGGGCATAAAAGGGGCCCTAAAACTGGCCCACTTGTCCAATTGTCCTGGGTCTGGACTTGCTGGCTTCTGTGTCTTTAGCTCATGCCTGGCTGCCTCCTTGAGAGGGATGTGGGTAAGTGGAGGTGTGTGTGCATGTCCTCCATTGTTGCGTCTCAGAATTTCATCAGCAATGGTTACCTCTGCACCCCTTTCTCATCACCGTGCCTGTGAACTGTTTGCACCCTGGTAGGAGGCAACATCGATTCCTTGCACAATCTTTATTAAAATCCACTCTGCGCCCCAAACAGACAAGGTTTACAGCTGAAACTAGCAGATTGATTCTCAGAAGGACATAAGTCTGCCAATGGTTTTGGAGGCAGGAGGTGAACATTCCTGTAAGGATCCTATCAGAGAACAGACTGTGGCGCTGTCTCCTGGACTAGTTCCAATAAATAAACTGTACCGACTTGTTAGAAGACTCGCAGACAGGGGTTTTTCTGGTGGTCGGTTTCCTAATGAGCAGTCCTGATGGAGAGACCAAGCCAAGTCTGATCCAAACCCATTTCCAATGCTGAATACATGGAAGATAAATTCCATGTTAGATTGGTCAGCAAGGGCCACTCCTGGTACGGTGGCTCAAGAACTGCAACGAAAGCACCTCAGCACCCCAAGCAAAGCACTTGGAACATCACCCGACAGAAAGAAATGAGGAAAATTCAGCAGTCACAAAACTGATATTGGAAATCAACCCCTAAAACTAGAGGAGTTCAGAAAAGAACTTTAATATTTGGAGACACTAATATCCAGACTCGGGAACGGATAAACAGTGATCACTGAATCAATATCATTTATCTTTAGAACAAAAGCTTTTACAGATACCAAATTTCAATAAGAAAAGAAAAAAAAATTTCAATAGAAAAAAATTGCTGAATATGTGAATAATATTATCCAGAACTATAGAAATAAAACCAAAAAATTACCAAATGATTACAATTTTTGAAGAGCAGACTCAAACTTTATTACAACTTCCAAGATACCGCAGCTATAATGGTGAAAGAAGTGAAAATTGAGCAAAGCTGTGCTGAAGACCAGCTCTCTGACAGTCATGGAACTGAAAAGAAAAATTATGAACTCAAACTACAGGGGCTGCCACAGAGAAGTGGGAGTTGGGCTGTTCTCCAGAGCACCTGAGGGTAGAACAAGAAGCAATGGGTGGAAACTGACCAAGGAAAGAAGCAACTTAGAACTAAGGAGAAATTTCCTGACAGTTAGAACAATTAATAAGTGGAATGACTTGCCTTCAGAAGTTGTGAATGCTCCAACACTGGAAATTTTTAAGAAAATGTTGGATAACCATCTGACTGAGATGGTGTAGGGTTTCCTGCCTGGGCAGGGGGTTGGACTAGAAGGCCTCCAAGGTCCCTTCCAACTCTGATGTTATGTTACAGGAAGGACATTTACCATTGAAAAAGACAAGTGGAAAAGAACTATCAAAAGTTCTGAAAGGCACAAATTTGGCACTAGGAAATACTGAATCAAAGACATTGGCTGAAACCAGTCATCTAATTTATAGCACAGCCTCAGTGATAACATCGGACTTGGGATACAAGACTGTAAAACCCAAGCAAAAAAAATCAATCACCAAAATGGAAAATTTGATTGGAAAGAATGATCAATAAATTACAAGCTGATATCAGCAATCTGAAGAATTTGAAGGAAAGAAAATTGAAATATAGTTGCATCGAAGAAAGTTCACAGGAGCGATATTATCTTCACACTAAAACAACTGAATTAAATGAGCAAAGTCATGGCCATTTCAAGTAAAATTGAATGATATGAAGGTGGAATAAATGCGTTTTAATAAAATTAGCAGTTTTGAACAAACCAGAATTTGTTTTATAAAGCATTGTTAGGAAATGCAAACAATGCCTGCAAATACAACACAAAGCTTGCCTTGATAAAGACAAAGCATTAAAATGTTGGACTGACATCTGGGATAATTCGAAAACCAAATTAAAGATGCAAAATGGATAGGTGAATTTGAGAACTAAACTGGCTCAGTCAAAGCAGATGATATGATCATAACATCAGACATGATTTTTTTAAAAAAGTTAAGAATGGGAATGGATTATTCTTTTGGCAAAAAAAGAAACTGGAGAGAGAAGTATTGTCATTAGGTAATTGCATTTATTTACAGGAAGAAGCCATAAGCTTAAAAATAAAGAACAGAATATCTATTTAATTGTAGCAGCCAATTGTGCAACATTGGACAATTCTAGATAACATAACAATTGAATTGTGGGCTAGCAAGGCCCCTTCAATTGCCACATTAGAAAAATTCACAGAGACAGAAACTTCAATTTTATCTAATGTGGTTGAACTTTATTGTTTATGTTTATATTAACAGATTATAGTTCAATTTATTCTTTATATACAGATAGTAAATTTTTACATGTAAAGTACCTATCTCTATATTCAAATTGTTGTAGATCTAATTTGTATTTTCTATTTTTTTCTGTTTCTTGGATTTATGTTATTGTAATTATCTATTGTTACTTGAAAAAATAGGTTAAAAAAAAAAGAACTGAAATGAATCAGGGGGGGAAAAGTCCAGGATTGGTTACTCAATGCAAAGAAATATTACACTGAAAGATTTTTCAACTGAAGGATAAATAGTGATTAGTAGAACATCCTTAATAATAAAAGGCAAAGACAAAAATATAATTGCAATTGGAGACAATTATTAGCTCGCTAATAGTTTTGAAAATGCCAAGTAGTTGGTAAATTAGCAAATGGGATTTTGAGATACATATTCAAAATTTCCTTGTATCTGAAGAAAAGGTAAGTTGTAAGGAAGGAAAAAAATCAATTTCTGATCAAGAAAAAGAAAATATACTGCAACGTTTTCCTAATAGTTATTGGCGTATGAGGCAAAAAAAAATTATGAAATAATTTGGCAATATCAATTGTGGAATGACCAAAACAAGCCTTGAACCTTTTCAGGGCTTATATCACAGCTCAGGATTTACATGGATGATTTCTAGGTTCCAACAAAGGAGAATATTTGTAGCTTAGGGCTGAAATAAGGGGTCCTTGGAGCTCTCTGAACTAGCTTGTTTTCTTGCAGACGTTTCATGACTCAACTAGGTAACATCATCAGTGCTTCTTAAGAGCAAATCCCACTCTCTTCTACCACTGATGATAACATAACATAACATAACATAACATCAGAGTTGGAAGGGACCTTGGAGGCCTTCTAGTCCAACCCCCTGCCCAGGCAGGAAACCCTATACCATCTCAGTCAGATGGTTATCCAACATTTTCTTAAAAATTTCCAGTGTTGGAGCATTCACAACTTCTGAAGGCAAGTCGTTCCACTTATTAATTGTTCTAACTGTCAGGAAATTTCTCCTTAGTTCTAAGTTGCTTCTTTCTTTGACCAGTTTCCACCCATTGCTTCTTGTTCTACCCTCAGGTGCTTTGGTGAACAGCCTGACTCCCTCTTCTTTGTGGCAGCCCCTAAGATATTGGAACACAGCTATCATGTCTCCCCTAGTCCTTCTTTTTGTTAAACTAGACATACCCAGTTCCTGCAACCGTTCTTCATATGTTTTATCCTCCAGTCCCCCAATCATCTTTGTTGCTCTTCTCTGCACTCTTTCTAGAGTCTCAACATCTTTTTTACATCGTGGCGACCAAAACTGGATGCAATATTCCAAGTGTGGCCTTACCAAGGCATTATAAAGTGGCACTAACACTTCACGTGATCTTGATTCTATCCCTCTGTTTATGCAGCCCAGAACTGTGTTGGCTTTTTTAACAGCTGCTGCACATGTTACCTATGATGTTACCTAGTTGGAGACCCCTCATTTCTAGGCTCCTGGCAGAAACTAGAATTTGCAAAGAACACCAAGGTAGGAGCCTTTCGGTTTGTTCTCAATGAATTAAAAATGTAACAGCGACAACAATAACAATTACTAACTCAAACAGACAGATGAAGCCAGTAAAAAGTTTTATTCACTTTATGATCAAATTATTTTATTAGGTTTTCCAGGAGCAGGAGGCGTCAGTGAATCTCCGTCCTCTGAATCTGCCCGATTTAGCTCGACCACTGGCGGTAGAGCTGATCAGAGCCCTCGGCTGCAGGATGAGACTTGACCAGACAAACTTTGTCTGCATAAACTAGGCAGACAAAGCAACCAGCTTGAATGAAGCCTCACTGGTGGGCAGGGACGCCTGGCAGAAATGTCAGAGACGAATGCCCATTTCTGTCTCCCTTCCTACTCCTGGAAGGAATACAGGAGTCAGGCTCAGGACGGAAGAGGCCTGCTTTAAAGATATGCCCCCGTTCTCCGTCTATGCTGGTGCATTTTGTGTTTTGCCTTGCAAATGTCCCAGCAGGAGTTTCAGAAGTCAGGGGCTGCCATTGTTCCCTGTTCTGTGGCTGTGCCCCATCAGGCTGGAGGCCCTTCCAGCGCTCTGGCTCAGCCAGAGTGACATCTTTATCTGTCAGTAATGGGATTGCCATGCCACTCAAAGGGACATTCATGATTCAAATTGGTGTGATAGGGGGGGGGGTTTCTAGGCTCTCTGGGATCAGCCCTCTCTTGTCCTGCTTCAGAAAGCCTCCTCAGGTGAGAGGCAGGCAGAGGCTGGTATCTGCTAGGGCTTCCCTGATGCCGGCGGCTGCTTCTGCACTGCCTGGTGAGTAGGACCAGCCAGCCAGAAAACACCATTAGGAGACTCCAGGCAAGACCTGGTGAGGTGGGAGGGGTGTCTTTTGGCTGATGGATTTTCTCCTCCCCCTAAAGATGCCCCAAATCTTCACCTGCTGGCAGGAATTAAAGGCCAGCAGCTCCCCACCACCACCTCTCCTTCCTGGGAAGGCACAGCCTACAAAGGTGAATGCAAACCAGTTCATGGATGCTGTCAGCCCTGACTGGAGCATTCGGGTGGTCAAAGGCCTGGCCACCATCTTGTCTCTTTGGACTCCTCCCCTTTGCAGGTACTCCCCTTCAGGTGCCAAAGCACCTCTGAGCTGGCTTGCATTGCTGAGTGCAGCCAGGAGGGGCTCTTTTCAGGGGCAGAAGCAGACCAGGTTGTAGCGGTTTGATGGCAGAGGGGGGAGCCAGAACCTCCCTCCTCTCTGGTGCTCTTTGTGGATTGAAAGGCATCCATCCAAAGGAAAGACTCACCGTCCCGTGTCCTCCGAGCCTTCGAGTTTCCCTGCATGGCTCCTTCTGGGAGGGGGGAAGACCCGGGAAGGACTCTGCCTGTTTTCAGCAAGGAGGGAAAGGCTGTGGGAAGCTGGGGGATTGGTTTGGCAATGGCCAGTTTTCCTCTTTCTTGCATCTTTCAGAGCACCATTTTTCCCTCTTCCATAACACCAGGGAGAGCGGTCTGGGATTTCGGATGAATCTGAATGCTTCAAAACAGAAGGACTTGGTTTCTCTTCAGGAGTAAAAGCAATTTGGGGAAATAATTGAAATGCATTTTTTAGTTCCTTATGAGGTTCCATAGTCATTCTGCGGACTGTACATTGGGCTGTGCGTGCTTCCTGACAAGGATGTCGTGCTTAATAGTTCATTTATGCATTTGACGGTCCAGCTTTGGGTGCCCGGAGAGTTCCCTTCATAGGCCACATCTCTGGGTTCCTTTCTGTTGCACAAGCTGCGGTCCTGGAGTGGGAAACAGCAACAGGGCTCAGAGGGCCATGGGCTCCACCGCATGAAGGGAACAAGGAAGAAACCTAGAATAACTGAAGGATCTATTTGGTTGCAAATTTTAATTATTTTAAAGCCCCCTCCAGCTTTCCATCATGGCACAACCTCAGGCAAGATGGTAGGGGTGGGGGTGGAGGCTTGTGACTGGCAGCTCTGGTCAAGATGGCCTTGGCCACACAAAGTCCTGGCTATTTTACAGTTGCAGACTTTAAGAGAAACAAAAAGTCAATGCACTCAGAATTTAGCTCGGGATTCAGGGAGTGAGCCTGAGAGGGTAAGTTTCCTGGCAGCAGGACCTACGAGAGAAAGGGAACTCGGCCTGGGGGAAGAGATCAGAGAATAACTTCAAGGTCAAGGTTGAGTCCATTCTTTGGGTGGGCAGGCAGAGAAGCAGGTTTAGTGGTGGAAAAGGTGTGGAAAGAGAGACAAAATGGCCAAAGAGGAGTAAAGACCGAGAAGCCCCAGCGCTGAGATTGTTAAACCCATTCAGGACAGTAAAAGGGACTTCTTTAGGCTCCAGGGGTTGTTGCTGGGGGGAAAATAGGAGGAAGAAGGAGCATTATAAAAGATTTCTGCCTTCAGTTATTTATAAAGGAATAAAGGCAGGATAAACACCTACTAAATAAATAAATACATGTTTTAAAAAGGAAAGAAAGAGAAAATAAATGTTGTGGTTGCTTATTTTATTTACTGCAAATTCTTCTCTCTCTGTGGGATGGGGGTGGGGGCCTTCTGGCCAGAGGTAGGTTTCAGCAGGTTCTGACCAGTTCTGGAGAACCGGTACGGAAATTTTGAGTAGTTTGGAGAACTGGTAGTAAAAATTCTGACTGGCCCCGCCCCCATTTATTCTCTGTCTCCCAGCTGATTGGGAGGAAATGGGGATTTTGCAGCATCCTTCCCCTGGATTGGGGAGGGAATGGAGATTTTACAGTATCCCTCCCCTGCCATGCCCACCAAGCCATGCCCACAGAACAGGTAGTAAAAACTTTTGAAACCCACCACTGCTTCTGGCTACTGCATTTTCAGAAAAGAATTGACCCCTGCCCTCTACTTATTCTGAGTTGCTGGGTCTTTCTACTAATATGAAGGGCCATGATCAGGGTTGTCCCAGGGGATTAAAAAGAAAATTAAAAAGCAATCAAAGGTGCCTTTTTTAATTAAGTGTAAAATGTCACATGTTTATAAAAGGGGGGGGGATCTGATTGTGTTGGCATCACAATCTTGAATTTTTTTTGACATTCCTCCCTAATAAGTGCCCCAGCTGAGATATTCCTTTGAGGACAGGAAGATCTTGTTGAATTTTTTTAAAAACGAGAAAGAAAAATAACATTTTTTTCTTATGATCAATATTTACCAAATGCAACCAATACAATCCAACCAAATGCTTTCCAGAAAAAATACACCGTCATTTTCAGCATATTTATGTACTGGTTACTATCAAACTTTGGATCCATTTCCAATGATTAAGACTTCTGAATCCAAAAATTCTCTCCAAATGGTGTCACTTTTCAAGGTTGTAGATGAATATATTCCATCATTTTTCTGAACATCAAATTGCTTTTGGGCTAAATTGGTATCTCATTTCTTAGAAACCTTCCTTTAAAAGTGCTAATAATGTTAATCCTGTCAGTACGTCAGAAATGAGACGTCTATGATGCTTGTAGCTTTGATAGTGATTTGAATGCCTATTTTAAGTGGTCTTTGAAAGTCCTTCTGCTGAAAGATGCATAATTTGTTTGGCGAATGGAAAAGGGAGAATTCTTTCATTTCAGTGGGGATTCGGTTACTTCCCTCTCTCTGGTGCTATTAAGGCCACATTGTTGTCTCTGCTCTCGGAGGAAAAGGGTCTATGAACACTTAATTCTTTCTCTCTCTGGCTCTTGCTGGGTGGCACAGTCAATGCAGCTGGCCTGGTGCCACAGTTCACCTCTGCTGGGAGGGTGCAGCTGACTGACTGCCATAGGTGCAAGGACTCTGGACAGACGGACAAGAGAAGAGCGGCTGATGCTTCTGAGAGGGAACTTGTAGTTCCCAGAGGTGAGACTGGTGGTACCCAGAAAACTAGACCTGGATGAGAAATGCCCGGAGAGGCTGCCCACCTTTGCCTCATGGGATCTCAAGCCTTATTTGGTCTCTAAGCTCCAGGATACTCTCTCACGCCTGGCCAGGACAGGGGTGGGAGAGAATTCTGGAAGGGCCTTCCCTGGCCAGTGCCATTTTGAGCCTTGATCCCCAGACAGGCCCAGCCAGTTCCTGTTTTTTATGGTCAATTGGTTGGCTCTCCTCCAGGTGCTAGGCAGGGGCTCATGGCCTTCCACAGGCAGGAACCTTCTGCATTGGGGGACCAGGTTGGATCTCCTGACTCTTATGGCCCAGCTGCTCCTCTTTGTCCTCTAGCTGTGCCAGCCTCAGCATCGCAGCTGCCTCTAGCATGGCTTGCACTCACAGTGAGCTTCCACCTCAGCTCTTCCTGGGCTATGCACATAACATAACATAACATAACATAACATAACATAACATAACATAACATAACATAACATAACATAACATAACATAACATAACATAACATAACATAACATAACAACAGAGTTGGAAGGGACCTTGGAGGCCTTCTAGTCCAACCCCCTGCCCAGGCAGGAAACCCTACACCATCTCAGTCAGATGGTTATCCAACATTTTCTTAAAAATTTCCAGTGTTGGAGCATTGGTGCCCTTCCTTTCACCAGCCACCCCTTGGGTCCATAGGCTGTTTTCCTTTGGTATGCTCTATGGGAATTGCCTGGCATCATTGGCAGTCTGTCATAGCCTCCTGTCTTTCTTGCCGGCCACACGATCTCTACTGTCGGCTAGTCCTGTGAACTGTGTTGTGTCCTTCAGATATGGAATTGTTATGACATTGCATTATGCAATGGGGGGGAAAGGGAAGGGGGAGAAGAGAAGAGTTGGATAAAGAAAGAAATAAGTGGGAAAGAAGACTTCTTTAATCCTTACAGCAACTTTAAGATGTGTGTGGACTTCAATTCCCAGAATTCCCCAGCTATTGGCACCCCTAACTATTTCTTGGGCTGGGCTTTGAGGAAACTGTCCCCCCTCCCCATTGTTGGGCATTTGTCTTCCTATTCAATCAACTTTAATGTTTAGTATGAACAAATGTCTTCTGCCTAATTATAGACAAATGCCAAATATCCAATCATGGACAGCTGCAAATATTTATTTCAATAAAATTATCCTTACTTGTAGAATTCTTCAAAGATCTTTGTTATTGTGCAATTTTTTTTGAAGTTTTTTACATTTTTCAATCCCATTGATGCAAAGAAAGATGTAGTTTAATTTTCCAGTATTTTGCAATTATAAACCTGGCAGCTAAATAAGCATTGAATTACTTTCTTATGTTGCACATGTTTATAGGTCTTGGAAATATGGAGATTAAGCCAGAAAGATTAATTATGAAAAGAAGTCAGACAGCAAGATTAATTATGAAAATTTGTTAAATATTTTTTCCAATTTTCCTTAAAACCTTCTAATCAAAATGAATAATTAAATGGCATTGCCATTTGGAATACAATTTCTATAATTTTGATTCCAACCCCTCCAGTAAAATCCATAAAGTTGGTAATAAATAGAATGTAATTTTAGAGGTGTATATAATGTTTTTCTGCCCCTGGCCACTCTTGATGCAGTAGCTCCAATGGCCAGGAGTGATTCTGAGGCAATCTTTACTGGAGTTCATCCCTGATGCCTCCTCAGATGAAGAGGAAGGAGCCCACACGGGGCTGCGGGTGGCTGGGCTCTGCAGGCAGGAGAAAAATCAACCCTCCTTTGGAGGAGAGACCCCAAAGTCAAGCTCAGAAGGCCACATTTAGATGCCAGATGTTGGTCTCTCCAGTCAGCAGGCCCACTTCTAGTTCCTGGGTGTGGATCCTTTTAAGGATATTTGGTGTGGTGATTATGGCCAGAGAAAGCCACAACAAGGTCTAGTTATGGAAAGTGTCAATATTGAAAAAGGAATTCCTGACTTTGTGCACAGAATATGAAATGTGAGGAGCATGAATCAAAGAAACATTGACATTGTGTATCATTCTGATAAACTAATAAGCAAAAAGAATAGATTTTAAAAATATAAAAAACGTATCATATAACAAAAGCAGAGTATCAAGGAATAGCCCAACTCTGTAAGGATGAGGTCAGCAACAATAAGGACAGAAATATTCTGAAGAAAAAACCCACGAATGGCAGAACTTCAGATTATTCAAATAATGCCTCGTGTTCAGAAAGGAGCGATGAAGGACAGATTGGGTCCCTCTTAAAGTGAGTTAAGCCATCCTGGCACAACTCTTCGTTGATTGCCTGAAGATCAGAGCTGCTTAAAACAATTATCGTTAGAAAACAGCCTCAGAAAATAGAGGTTTAAAATTCCATGAGAAAAGATAATAGTAATGGTCTTTATGCTGAAATGCTGACCTCAAGAAAAGCTGGCAAGCCAAGCATAATAATCTCACTTAATTGTGAAACTCAAACTCAGTTAACCCAGAGACAGGTATCTGATGGAAACTACAGGCAGAATTCCTCGGTGCTTTAATGGGAGGTAAGACGAAGAGGCAGGTCCGGTGGCTCAAACATCTGCATTCAGATCAAAAGGTTACATTACCTGCGGAGACACAAGAAACCTTTTTTCCTGAATGCTGCAGACACAAGTAAGTCTGACTTCTTCTAAAGGTTAGTTTATTATATTAGTTTAGTTGTTTGAAATCAAAGTGGAAAAGAGTCTGGGGGCGGCTGGGCTCAGAGCTCTCCTGCTGCAGCTTCCCTCTGGGAAAACAAACGGAAGGCCCGAGCGAGGGCAGAGGGAGGCTCCCCTTTGGCTTCTCTCAATCTGTTCCTTCCAGGACTCTACAAGGGCGTCTCCTCCTGGGCAGCCATGCAGGAGGGCTTCTCCTCCAGAGGGGTGCTCTCGATTCCCACTCTGGTCTGGCCTTTCCTCCAGAGGAGTACTACGCAGCCCCATCTGAGCTGTGGAAGCTTTGAACACATTTTAGCAAGGTGGGAGTTTAAACCATTGCAGCAAATATTTAGCAAGCCAGAAGCTCCGAGAGGATATCATGATTTGCGCACTGCAACACAAGTCTGACCTACTTAGCTTCAGACACTTTAATTGTCTGTCCATCCCTCTGTCTGTCCATCCATCAGTCCCTCTGACCGTCTGTCCACCTATCTGTCCATCTATCAGTTCATCCATCTGTTTGTGCGCCCATCCCTCTGTCCACTCACTTATCCATCCATCAGTCTGTCTGTCGGTCTATCTGCCTGTCCATCCGTGTGTCTTTTCCTCTGACTGTTCTTGGTAGATCAGCAATAACTTTGCTTACTGTCACTATGCAAAAGTCAGGCTTGGCTGAGCCTGAAACTTCACCTAGCTTGGAGATTGCTTCAGATCTGAACCTCAATTCTCAGCTCCACAACTTCCATACAGCCATCAATAGACACAGGGAGATAAACCATATTTACCCAACGTTCAAGAGACACCAAAACATCTAAAAATGATACTGAAAGACCAGAGGATAGAAGTCTCTCCAGCAGCCAACAGCCAGGTAAGAAGGGATTAACCCTAGACAAACCATCAAGCGAAAACAAGCAGTCGTAAATTTAGTCACCATATGACCAGACCTGATTTTATAACCATTTTTACAATGGTCGTTAAGTGAATCACCACAGTTGTTAAGCAAACTGCATAGTTGTAAGGCCAAATCCAGCTTATCCAATAGGCATTTCCTGCCAGAATATGGCAAAAGAGGTCACAAAGCACAATCAGGTGACTGTGGGACCTGCAACTCCAGATGTAAGCTGGTTGCACCTGAAATGCAGTCACACGGCCAAGATGGTAGTGCAGCAGTTGTGACTTTGAGGGTGGGTCATATATAACTTCTTTCTGTTGTAATTTCAAGTGATTGTTAAGTGACCAGTCATAAGTTGAGGACTACGTGTAGATTGAAGTTGGTTGGCATGGAGACAACTGGCTTCTTCAACCTTAGCCTCTAAAACTCATGGTTCTTTCTTCCCAGGTTTCAAAACGCTCTGGGCCTTTCTAGCCTTCAGGGGAAGCAGCCGCTGGTTGCTGAACTAGCCGACATCTCTGCCCTGAGACCTCCTGGTGGGGCTCATCTCTCGCAATACATTTTGACAAAATTACCCAACAATGAGTCTTCTTCTCCACCAAAGTGGCTAAAGTGGCAATTTATTATGGTTTTCCTGAATAATGTGGGCATTCGTGGGAAAGCATCCTTGCAATCTAGCTCTTCAAGGGCCAGTCTCATTTAGGAAATCTTGGGTGTTGCTCCCAGATTTATTAGATCCAACCTCGGTCTCTTGGATCCAACCCCACGACAGGGCAGGCTGCCCTTGATAGATGCTGTACTGGACGGATGTTGTTTTCCAAAGTGCAAGGCGCACAAACAACGGCAGGTTCCAGCACTGTGATTTCCCAAGGCCTCACGGTCCAGCGTTAAACATTAACAGCTGTAGGAAGAACAGGCGGAGGGATGAATCAGCATTTGCTGGCCTTCGTAAAGGGGAGCCTGCAGAGATGGGATTTGGGGGGTGCGGTTTGCAGAAAGGAGGAGTAACAGAGCTCTTCTGGTGTTGGAGGGCAGCATTTCATAAATCTCTGTCTCAAGTAGGTAGTGACTACGGGTTTTATGTTTCCATACAAAGCAGCGGAAAAATGAAAGACTGATCTGAGAAACAGGTCAAATTGTTAGCTGAATCAAATACTTTACTTGGCCAAATGAAGGAAGGAAGGAAAGAAGGACAGTGCCTGCCATCTGCCTGGACCATGCCAGGTCTGGCCCCTTCAGATGCAGGGCTGGGCATCTCAGCTCCCCAAAATTGCTTTGCCCAAGTGGAAAGTTAATCGAGATGAATTGGATTGTACTTGGATGGAGGAAAACTTGCCAAACGTAACCCGTGTGTTGCATAGCAAACACCAGCCCTGTCCCTCTTTACCGTTTCACCTCCAGGGCCACTTCAGATTCAGTTGGGATTTGGGGTGTTTCCCTGGCCTATGGCTTTTTAACAACTTTCTCATGTCTGAATAGGACCCAGCTGAACTGGAAAGCCAAGAGGCTTTTTATCTGGTTTTATTTTGAGCAGAGGGCTGGGTTGTAAAGGGTCTTGAGTTATGCGTTAAGGTTGAGATGCCAGCGTAGATCACAGAGTTTCGCTTTCAGGAGGCAGCAAAAAAGCCTTTTTGTTATAAAGATCCTTTGACTTCTTGACTCCCAGCTGTAAGAAATCCCTGGTTCTTTCTCTCCCAAGTTAAAAAGGAGATTATCTACTGTAGAGCACCGATTATTTTACCTTTTCAGTCACTGTAAACTCTGTTTTCATGCTTGTTGTTTCCTTCTATGCAGCCGTACTTGGTGCTAAATGCTGACCTTTACTCGGTTGCCAGGCTTCTCCCAGGCTCTGTTAGCACTTCAAAGGAAAAGCCGGGATTTTTCCGTAGCTAAAAGCCAGCTGGCAGGGATGCTTACCTGTCTACTGTGACATACAGCAACCGCCAGCGCTGGCTTGGCCAACGTATGGCCAGATGAAACTGTTTTCCAAGTCTTAGCCCAGTGGCTGTTGGCTCCCTTCTGAAGCCCAGCCAGGGATGGGAAGATCTGGGGGGCTGGGAAGAGACGGGGGTGGTGGTGGTGCTCAGATCTTGGCTTTCTCAGGGATGGGGCCATCCTTTTGCGTAGCAGTAACAAGCTTTTGCTTTCTTGTGGAGGACCTCTGCACTCTGCTGTATTCTTCCACCCAAAAACAAGAGAGCGGGATAGGTTTGGGTTCCTCCTCTCCATTTGGGTAAGAAGAGGAAGGGAGATGATCCTTCCTTTGCACCAACACTAAGAGTTTATTGCACTTCAGCTTTTATCACAAGGGAAAGGGGCTCCTGACACTCTGAAGCATAATGGGGCAGCCATTCTGAGAGCTGGTTTTAAAAACTCTGCTTTTGCCTCTTTTTAAATTGTAGAGAGGAAGAAAATGAAAGGTTTTTCACCAATTGCCTCATTGTAGCAAATGTGGAGAAATCTTACCTTACACAACATCAGTGCCACCTCCTAGCGAAAAGCCTGGCTGAGGCGCTTCTGCTTATCAGTCATAATAATAGTTTGATTTTAAATTGGGGTTTTATTAATATTCTTAAATATTTTAAATTTAATTTTAATTATTAGCCGTTTTTGTAATTTTGATATGTTTTAATTTGTTTTAATTGTACATATTTTGTATTTTATCTCCGGCTGTACACCGCCCTGAGTCCTTCGGGAGAAGGGCGGTATAAAAATTCAATTAATAATAATAATAATAATAATAATAATAATAATAATAATAATAATAATAATAGTCTGTGACCTCACTTCCTTCCCATCGCCTTGGCCAAGAAGTCAAAGTTTGGGATACTCTGACACCTAATTCCCAGGCAAGGTAGAAATTTGTGAGGAACCCACTCACCCACCCCCGTGTATCTCTTTTTTGCATCACTTGCCACCAGCAAGAAGGCATCTCTCCTCCTTCCTTATTCAGGGGGGCAAGCTAATTCTGCTTAATCGAAACATCCAGGAAGGACACGGATGAAGTAAGCAGCCAGGAGGCTTCATTGCTCAATGTGTTGTTCTCCACTTTATGAAGTGCTACAAGATGATCAACAACAACAAGAAGGGAGGAAGGTGCCAGGATTACATCGCTCTGACCGATGCCATTGCTGGAATCAAAGCTGAGGTGGCTGCCAGGGGCTTTATTGACCCAGAAGGATGCAAATGACTCCAAGCATCCCATCTCTCCCTGCCCAACCTCTGCACCTGTGTTGCTTAATCTCCGCAAGTTAAGATGTGTGAGTTTCCCAGCCTGGGGGACTCTAGGTGAGGGAAGTGTTGCGTATTGCAGAAAAGCCACCCCAGGCCATTCCATGTGGATACAAAGTAGGCAAAACAGCCACCTTTGACCTCCTGTGCCACTCAGCAGGCCACACTCGGGTGCTCCGCCTAAGCCAAGCGGCAACAGCAGCGCTTCATAGACCAGTGAGAAAAGGTTCTCAGCTCACTTAGGAAAGTGTCTCAGGTGCTTCCGTCAGGCTAGTTTAACCAGCCACCTCTGCGGTGGAGTTTTGTACCTGTGACCCATTTGAAGCCAACCAGGATACGGACGTGGTTGTGAGAGAGAGCGGCTCCAATTTTCAGAGACTGCCTTCTTCTTCCTAGGCTGAGAGAGAGTGACTGGCCCAAGGTCACCTGGCTGGTTTGGTCTCGTGAGCTCCAGATGTCTTGCCTGCTTTCCAACATATTCTCCATTTGGCAAATCACTCAGCTAAAAGATATGAAAGGTATAATGACCAGCATTTTCTTCCTTGATCCCTTGTCTTCTTGTAGGCTTTCTGTTTAGAATAGTCCTTATTGGCTAAATGTGATTGGGCACACAAGAAATTAGTCTCCAGTGCAGAAACTCACAGTGCACATGCAAAGCAACAGAATAACAATAATCACAATAATGATATCAATAAGAGAATGTAGTAACATGCAAAGGATAATACTAATACAGCCACACTGCATGGGTAAAGATCCTTAGACATGAGTTTGTACTATGTGAATGATGTGTTCAGCAGAGCAATGACATGAAGGAAAAACCTCTGAACCTCTCTGAGTGTCTGGTTGTTTTGGCCTGCAATGCCCTGACTTGCTTTCTAAGGAGAGGAGTTGAGACAGTTGATGTCCAGGAGGTGAGGGGGGCCTGTAGCTATTTTCTCAGCCCACCTTCTGCCATATACAAGTCCCAATGGAAGGCAGGCTAGTTTACTGCCTCTTATACCATTTTCCCCCTTTGCTTAATGTTCCTTATTTCAAAATAGGATATGGGATGGAATGTTTGTAATTAGTCGATTGGTTTAAGAGAGGCGATTGGTTTAGCTAAACACTTGTAATTAGGCAATAGTCCTAGCTATGGCTAGATCAAACGGTATACAACTCATTCTATTGGCTCCCAAGGATTTAATGGCGCTTTTAAAAGAACTCCGAACCCATAAACTGGGGAGGGGGGTCAGGCGGGCATCCCCTGTTACCAAGGCTCGGGAGCATTTGGTGATTCGGCTGTCCTTCACCCAGACGAGGCGACAGGTTCCCCCGAAACGACGCTCGGCAAAAGAGATTATTACCACCTCGCCAGAGTTTGGGCTACTGCTAAGACCCGAGAAGGCTTTTATAGGGAACCGAAACGCCGCATGACCACATAAGCGGTAAATTATGTCTGAAGTAATTAAACACAACCGAGCTTGGGGTGGTGGTGGTGGTAGGAGGAGCAAAGGAGATGGAGGTGTGAAGAGAGAACCAGCCCGTGTCCTCTGCCAGGTCAGACAAACGCGGCATTTCTTATTTATTTATTTATTTATTTATTTATTTATTTATTTATTTATTTATTTATTTATTTTGTCATAACAATATACATAAGCATCACACAAAAAAGATTATATAGTTATAAACATATATATGAAGAAATATGAGGAGGTATAAGTGTATATATATACATATAAAGAAAAAAAAAGAAAACCAATAGGACAGGAACGGTAGGCGAGCTTTCCTTTCAAACAAGCCCCCGTGGCACAATCCAAGGACGTCGCGGCATCTCCAAAACGCACCAAAAATTACTCTGCGAAAGCGAATAGTCACCCTAGCAAGATTTCCTTTTTGTAATCTACACCAATGGATTCCGGCAACTACACTGGCAGTATAAATCTTTTGGATTCTCCCTCTCCGATCCCCGTTGGGAGACCTGTCTCCCCCGACCCCCCGCGCCTGCCTTTTTCGAATGGGCTCCCGGCTTCTCTCCGGAAAAATGCGGTACTTGACGAGGGTTGTCCCCATAAATCACGGGATGTCCCCATGTCCTTCGCAGGCCGAGCGAGCGCGGGCATTAAATAGGCGCATATGGTGGGGTCGAGAAGATGGCTCGCCTGTTCCCGTTGGCGCTTCCCCGCCGCCGCCACCTTTCTTTAACGGAGACACAAGCGCTTCCCATTTTCATCCCGCAGATCCCCCCTTGCAAATTCGGGCTGCAGCGTTTAGGGAAAAAGTCCTTTGTGACGTCTCCTAACTGCTAAAAATTGTCTAGAAACTCTAAGCTTCTCTGCCAGGAGTGATTTTATGAGGAGCCTCTAAATTTCAGGGTCGTGGACTGAAGGCTTAGAAGCCAGAAGGTCCAAAGAAGGTTGGTGGAATCTAGAAAAATGTCGGATCCTTTGAAAATGCTGGAGATTGAGATCGTTCTCCACTGCTGACACAGATCGCTCCCCCATTCCTTCCCTCTACTGTCTTTAAGTCTGCCGTAAATTGAGCAGAAAATTTAAAAACAACAACACACAAGCTGCATTTCATCCTTAACTTCTCCGGCCATTTGTCTATTCTGAGATTTTGCAGATTTCTAGCCTAGAGGGAGGTCTCTGAGACACCCCATTATACAATCCCTTGACAGAATATCAAAAGGGGCAAAAGGAAGTCCTCCCCCTCCCCCCAGTAATCTTTGCTTAAGTAGAAGCTCCTTTGGCAGGCCTGAACAATTGTTGTTTTCTTGGACATTTCATCCAATTCTGCCAAGAAACCAGTAGCTATCGGCAGTTTTTTCATTAAACAAAAGAAGAGACACTGTCCTGCATCTGCTGCTCTGATGCATCCACTCGCCTGTTAAGAGTGCTCGGATCCCTAAAAAGTCCATCTGCTTTTCTCAAGGAGGAAAGGGTGCCAAAGAGGATGTTGAAGGGAGATTTGAATTCTGCCCCAGATCAACTTGAGGTCCCTGCTGTGCAGGACAGGAGAAGGGACGTGCGGGAGGGGCATGAGAGCAGGAGCTTGGGGTGGGGGTGGGGCCTTTGGGCGGGAGGCTTTGGGGCCTGGATGTTGGCACAGGAGCTCTAGCACGGATGGGTGTCATAGCAGTGGTTCCGCCCAGCCTCGCTACAGAGGCACCCGCCCTTTGGTCTCAGGAATTCCTGCTGTTGGCTTCCCTACCCAGCGTCTCTGGAAGAGGTGAGCAGCCCTATATAGGTAGTCCTCGACTTACGATCACAATTCAAACCAACATTTCTGTTGCTAAGTGAGACATTTTTAAAGTGAGTTTTGCCCCATTTTACAATATTTCTTGCTACAGTTGTTAAGTGAATCACCACAGTTGATAAGTCAGTAACATGATTGTTAAGTGAATCTGACAACCCTCATTGACTTTGCTTGTTGAAAAGTCACAAAAGGGGATCATGTGACCCGGGGACACCCTAACCATCATAAATAGAACCAGTTGTCAGACATCTGAATTTTGATCACAGGGATGCCGCAAAGGTCATAACTGTGAAAAACGGTCATGTTACACTTTTTAGTGTCATCGTAACTTTGAATGGTCACTAAACCATCTGTTGTAAGTCAAGAGCTGCCTGTAAATGGGACAAATAGATAAATACATTTGCTTTGGGAGGATGCTTCCTGTGCCAAAGTTCTTGAGCTGAAGTTGAAGTCCACACATCTTAAAATTCCTGTGATCGAGAAATATCGGGAGAAGCTGAAGGGCTTCATCAAGCCCGATCGGCTTCCTGACTTGCAGACAATCCAGCCTCCGTGAGATCGGTCGGATCCGTCACTTTCCCTCCATCAGCCTTTCCCCATCTGAGGCTGCAGACAGAGGCATCCCTGGAACCCAGCTTTTGAACAGTGTGGGCAGACAGAGGGCCAGGAAATCCCAGCCTTTCCCACAAACCACCTTTGCTCTGCCTGTGCTGACCATGAATGTCCCCTTGAAAGGAGGAGATAACAGTTCCTCTCAAACTATGGAGCTGTATTTAGTGTAAGTTTGCATAAAGGTTTGCACACAAAGTGTTTTTTTTCAGTATGAAACAGGTTATTTATTTCTCCCTTTATTTGCTTTGTGGTTGACTGCGGAAACTCTGTAAGGAGATCTTGAAAGCCAACTGCCAGTTTCAGCATATGGATTCAGTTATCAGCATAATTAATTGTACTGGGAGAAAAAACAATTTGCTGGTTAATTTGCTGAAATAACGAAGTGCCAAAGCAGGTAAGGTGGTAGTTCAGCAAATCTGAGTAAATCACTGCCTTGCTCTGACTACTGTTCACTAGCATAGAGAGATAAGTGTTAATGGAAGAAGTCCCTGGGGCTGTGCATTCATTTTGGGACAAATAGAAAAATGGCACTAATAGGCCCCTTTTGTTCATCCATCATCCGTCACAAGCCAAACGTCACAGACCTAAACCATCCTCAGACGAACAGTAGTGCCTTCAGCCCTGCTTTGCTGCTCAACCAGCAGGCAACAGACAGGGGACTGCAGGAGGAGCAACGGCCAAGGCAAAAGGGCCTTCGGCTCTTCAGCTCAGGTGCTTCCTAACCAATGGGGCCTCCTTTGCCTGGAAATTAGAAAGATTCCTCCTCTCTTTCCACCATAGTCAAAAGAGCCAAACGTTTTCTGCATGCTCGCAAAAAGGTACATAGTGACACAGGTCTGACCATTAAGTTACTGCTTTCAAAAGTGATGCAGAGAAGAAAATTATGGGATTGGAGGAGCAAAACAGACACATCTCGATGTGTCCTTAAATATCTCCAGATCTAATTCCAGGCACTTAGAATTGCTATTAGAATGTAGTTCTGAGCCAGGAATACTTCAAAATTCTTGTTAAAATGTATTTAATCTGTTCTCATTTTTTCTTTCCCCATGTTTAGGGAGTTAAATCTTATGTGAAATGCTGACATGGGTCTCCAGAACCCATTTTTTCTCTCAGGTAAGACTTAGGCCCCAATATTCTGCACCGGGAGCAGGGAATTGGGCTCCTTCCCAAGAGGGTCCTCCTGGCATCACTGACTACCAGTTGCATTGCTGACTAGGCTAATGGTAGTTCTTGCTCTCCATTGTGGGACTAGGGACCCACAACTTCTTCCTTCTGGGGATAATTTGAAAACTGGGTGCAAGATACCTGGACTCTTCTCCACCAGTATCCATCCATCCATCCATCCATCCACCCATCCATCAGACCCCAGAAAAGTGCATAGCATGAAATTTGCTGCCTCCATTGGATCCTCCAGGCTCTTCCCCCCACTCCTATCTGCCCACCCAGCATCAAGAAGAAAACTTCCCTCATCACTCTCCTTAAAGTCTGATGGGGCTGGAAGTGGGATGAAGGTCTGTTTGACAGATGGCTGAACTGACAGGTTTAACCCCTTGTCAGAATTCCCTCTGCTCCTCCAGGTATGATTTCCTTGGTTGCATTCAAAAGCAGCCCAGACTTACCTGACATCCACTGGATAGTCAGACTGCTTTCAGGCCAGCATTTCATCCTGTTCAGAAGATAGCTAGAAAACTCATCTTTCAAGAGCAGCCTGGAAGCCCAGGGACTCTCCAGCTTCACCACACAACCTCACCACCCCTGCTGCACAGTCGCTGCCACTGCTCATTGACCCAGAGCAAGCCAGCAGGGAGAGTGCGAGAACAGCTCAAGTGGGCTTCTGCAGAACCACCTTCCTCCCAGACCTGAAAGCTGAGTTGATTCGAGAAAAGCTCCAAGGTTTCTCAGCAGCCCTTCTCTTGACTGGGGGCAGCAGGAGCCCCGGGTCCCAGCCTTCTGAGGGCTGCCCTATTGCCCGTCCCCAACCCCCAGACTCAAGGAGGAACTGGCCAAGCTGCCTGAGCCTCAGCAAGGGACCTCCTGCTTTTGGGCTAAAGCGGATGGCTTGTCTGCTTCCTCTTCTTCAGGGTAACTCCCTGCCGGTTAGTCCTTCCGGCTCCCCTACATTGAACATCTTTTTAAAATGTCTGTATACTCTTTATATCTGCTTGCACTTACTCCAAAGATCTGTTTCTAAGATTATTGTTACAGATTCTCTTATTAATAATAAGCTTATATCATAACATGGAACAAGAGGTTGCTGAGTTTGCCTCTAAAGCAACTGCTGTTTAACTGTTATTAAAAAGTCAAGTCTAAAGATTTTCTTCATGACAAAATATCCTTCTGTGTTTACCAGTTTTACCAATGATACAAACTGTACAATGGGTTGTACTATCCTAAATGAAA
This sequence comes from Ahaetulla prasina, assembly GCF_028640845.1. Lineage (NCBI taxonomy): Eukaryota > Metazoa > Chordata > Lepidosauria > Squamata > Colubridae > Ahaetulla > Ahaetulla prasina. Next base: position 94,348,328 of record NC_080546.1, read on the forward strand.
AAATCTTTAGGTGCTTTACATATTTCCCTTTAATAAAATGCTCTGGACAGAAAATGCAACCACCTTGTTTGCTGGAAACCCAATTCTCTAACCTCAAGATCTGAAAGAGCCTTTGACCTCCAGGTTCTGCCTGTTGTGGTCCACCGGCTGCCTGCAGAGCTGGCAGCAGAGTTGGACAGTGAGGAAGTTTGGAAGCAACATGGGCCAGTATTGGAGTCTGGGGAAGGCTCGGACGAGGACTCTGAATTGGAGGAAGAGAAAGGGACATCTGGGAGATATGTGCTGTCTCCGGAGCCTCCAGAGTCGGACCTCAGCGAGGCAGAGGAACAGTGGGAGCCTGTTCCCAGTGCACGCATGCGCAGAGTTGCCAGAAGGCAAGAACAGTTAAAACAAAAGGGATGACTCAGGAGTAAGGCTTGGATATGATTGGCCCCTCCCATAAAACTTAAAAGAGGAACAAAAGCACGTGGGCCTTTGCAGGAAGCAACATTTGTTCATTCGGTTCAGCTTAAAGCCTGAAGCTCTGTTTGATTCTGGACTCCGTGTGGCTTTGCCAATTAGGTCTTTGGCAGCGTGTCAAGTGTCAAGGGAGATAAAGGTGGGTGATTATCAGCCTTATCCCGAAGGACTCTTTACAACTATTTGGGACTCATCTGTGAATGAACAGAATTCACAGCTGTTGCAATGAAAGAGATTTTTGGGACTACTTGTGTGTTTTACTGACTCAGGAAGCCTAGGTCAGAACATTGTCCTCTCCTCCGGGGCAGCCCAATGGGTCAGAAGGGTGACCCTGCTTACAAGGAAGGAAGAGGGCAGCATCACTCTTAGAGGTCAGTCCCAGCCACTGGCCTTTTTCTGGCTCCTTCTGCACTTGGAAAGCAGCCCAGCTCAGCTCAGTCGACCCATCTGTCCAGCCTTAGACACAAGGCTTGGAAACGGAGGCTCAGCTCCTTCATGGCCTGCCTGCATGGGGAACTCGCAAAGGAAATCAAGATGGGGATTGCAACCATGAGACGAAAGCCTCACCATGGTGCGCATACGTCACATTCCTGTGCAATGCACAGGAAGAGGAGCAGGGCTTTGACTGGCCACCCTCTGATCTTGATGGACACCCCCTTGGCCTGCCTCTTGCAGAAGACCTGATCCAGCTTCCCCATCTTGGACCAGCAAATACCAAAAGCAGAGCGACTACAAGTCAAGGATCATCCCAGCCTGTGCCCTTTCAGCTTGTGAAGCTACAGAAGAGATCTTCTAGAAGATCCTGGGTTCAAGTTAACAGAAGGCAACCCACATCCTTCCAAATTTTCTTACATCGCTTTTATTTAATTTCTTGGTTTATGAGATAAATCCTACAGTCTATTTACATTCATTTTAGTTTCTGGTGAACATTACCAAAAAAGGAACTCCATCCTTTTATTCCAGTCTCATGCCCTTAGCTCTGGGCTAGAGCAAACTCCTTTGTAGGATTTCCCTGCAGGGAGCATTGTCCCTGATGCCATCAGGCCCTCTTCTCTGCCCTGCCAGACTGTCCAGCTTTCCTCCCCTTCTGGGGTCCCTGGCGGTCTCTTGGCAGGGTGATTGGGGCTGGGCCTTCCTTCCTCCTTCCCTGCCTCCCCCTCAAGAGTTAAAGGGGAGCCTTCCTTCCGCCCCTCTGCAGGGCACTCCGGGGGAGGGCAGGCTGGCGCTGGCGGCAGGCGGCTTTCATTACCCTGATCCGATACATGTGCTCTATTTTATCTCCAGCATTTTCTCAGTAATTCAGCACTTTAAAGTCTCAGCTGTCTACCGATCTGCAGACAATTGTTTGGTGTAATACTATCCGGAAAAGACTGATAAAATGCAGATGTGGCCAGGGCTCTGAAATCTGTGGTTTGCTAAGTGGCTTTTCTCCCCGATACTCGCCCGTGGCGACTCAGCTCCCCCCCCCCCGCACCCACCCCCCATGAGGCACGAAGGCAGACTTTCTTATTAAAAGGTTGTAAAGAGGAAGTAATTGCTAAGAATTATCCACAATTAAATAAGTGGGCTGAAATGTGAAACAGCGGAGTTAAATTTTCTTTATTTTTATGATATCCTCTTCCAGCCTTACTCTCAAATTTTAACCAATCTTGAGTTTAACGATCATTTTCATTTCATTAGGCTCGCTTGACAAAGTGGATGGCTTTCTGCAATTCTTTTCAAATGCTGGGATTTTCTTTCTTTTTTCTTTGGCTGTGTAATTAAGATGCTTTCACAGTCCACAAGTTTGTCTGGAGCCCCTCCTCGCCCTACTCTCCACGTTCCTTTGGTTCTCAGGATAAAACAAGAGCCAGGAGCCGTCAAACGGCTTGGTGGTTAGCATAGCCTAAAACGATGGTTAGTGTTTGCTGAAGTGATGAAGATTTGAGCTCTGTTCTTAGCAGTGGGATCCAAGGCTTACTTCGCTTGCTCGTTCACAGGCCTGTCAGGATAATGGAGTCCATTAAAGTGATTTCAAATGTATTTAAGGCAGCATGGAGCTAGGTGCATGACGGAGCGGCTGTGCCACTCTCTGGAGCACTGGGTATTATCGTGTTAAGCACCAACCTTATGAGGTGCAGAGAACTAACATTTGCTTGTGACTGATGGGTGGCATCTGTGGCATGGAGGGGTGCTTGGCTGCCCTTCCATTTTAAGTAAGGACACAGTGTGGAAAATGCAGGTTGCTCCTTCATAGATTTGAGGGGCCTCGGAATTTCTTCTGGAACATGGAGCATACCATTTTTTGAAAAGTTGTAGTGGAAAGCACAGAAAAAAGAAGGCCGGGATGGACCCAGAAAGGCCACAAGAGTGACCTCTGTACAAGCAGACAGAACTGGCCTTTGGGAAAGGATTGGGGTGAGGCAGACAGCAGAAGACTCTTAAGGATCAAAGGAGAAGCAGCAGAAGGAACCTGTGCCACCAGGGCAAGAGAGGTTCTGGCACCACCAGTGGATTCCTGAGAGATGGCTACTGTCTGCCCTTCAGGCTGTGTGCAAGGAATGAGAGGTGGTGGGCAGGTGGACACGGGACATGTGGGTAGACACTGGCACCCTCTCCCCTCTCAGCCTCACCCAAACACTGCTGGACACAGGCTCTTCTCTCCTGCAGGTCAGTGGGAAATGGGAAGCTGCCTTTCCTGTGAGGAGAGAAGCAACCTGGAACTGAGAAACTTTCTAACAGTGAGGATAATCAACCAGTGGAACAAACTGGAAGTTCTGGGTACTCTGTCACTGGAGGCTTTTACGAAGAGACTGGACAGTCACATGTCTAGACTGGACAGTCACTTGTCTGAAATGGTATAGGGTCTCCTGCTTGAGCAGGGGGCTGGACTAGAAGATCTTCAAGGTCCCTTCCAGCTCTATTCTGGTTGGTTGGTTGATTAGGTTGCCAGGCCTGTCATATGGAAGGAGAGCAGGCAGGCAGGCAGGCAGGCAGGGAGGGCTGCTTCTCACCCCTTCCCCAGCTCCCTTCTACCTCCCTCAGAGGAATGGGAGGGCCTGATTCGGAGCTTCTGGAAAGAGCAAACTTCTGCAGAAACTAAGCCAGAACCTAGGAAAATGCAAACAGCTGTAACTGTTTCCCCACAGAATGCTGAAATTTGCCTGAACATTATGAAATTATTGGGGGTCAAGGCCTCTCAATTTTTAAGACATAGGTACAGGAATTTAGGAGCTAAATTCCTTGAAATGTCTTTTTTTTAGGAAGGAAGGAAGGAATTTGTTGCTTTTTGAAACAAATTAGATGAGCTAAATTGCTCCTACAGCAGAACTAAATTTGAGATAATGAGATGACAGGTTCTTTGGCAAGCATATTTACAAACTTGGAGGTGGGCAAAAAAAGGTTCAATTAATCTTTCCAGTTTGGGGTGATCTAATGCTGATGAAATAGAGATAGGCAAATGCAGAATTTTAGAGGCATAGGTGAAAGATTTTCTTCGTGTTTAGAGGGAATTTAATAGGAAATATTACTATAAATAAGATAGCATTTTGTGCTGGAAATTATTTTTAAGAAAACACATCTGCTATTCAGTTATGGAAAAGAATTTCTAACTTTCAGATAATTCCTAAAAGCCTCCAGTTCTTCTTAGGGTCCTTCAGAAGGGATCTTTGGGGCAAATTACGTAGTTCAGCATCTGGGTCGATTCTTCTTCAACCTGCTTGCAGAACCCGTCAACTGGAAGACTGTTCCTTTTCCCTCCTCCCTGCAGAAATACCAGTGCTCCTGGAACCGATACTCTTCCTGAAGACCAGCAGGGAGATCAGATGGCCTAATGGTCACCTATGGCATTGAAGTACTCCTACCCCCTCTTCCAGGAAGTTTTCAGGTGCAACCTTTCCTTTCATGGGACCATCTTCATCACCAGAGGCCCAGATATCCTGTGTGGCTCAGGCAGGTGCACTGTCCACACATCTCCTTGGATGGAGAAGAACCCGCTCTGATAAGTTTTCACTTAGATCCTCCTCCTCCTCCTCCTCCTCCTCCCCCTCCCCCCAGAACTGCAGTTTGTCTTCAACAGAGTGAAGACATATTACTTTGGGGACAGAATCCTATTAAACCCCACAGCTAAAATGCCAGGGCTTGTCCCACAACTCCACATCTCCATCTTTGGGGCAAAACCCTCCACTTTTCTTCTGCTCTTACTGGAGACCACCTCTCTATAAAGAGAATGCTATGGTTTGCTTCATTACTTGTTGTTTTATAGTTAAGGAGCAAACATGTCCGATTACATTAAACGTAAACGTAAATAAGCAAGGATAATGAACAATTAATGAAATAACACTCACAAAGAGCAACAGCTGTAGGTCAATACTTAGCAACCTTACTGGAACTGATTGGAGAGTTATCAGCTGACAACTCACCTGACCTAGCAAGTTGAGGACACAAAGGTGGCAGTATTAGATCCATGCATCAGGCCTGTGGATGATTAAATACATATGTTTGTAAAGACATGGCAGGCCAGACCATCAGAAGGCCTCTCCTAACATCTCACCTAATCTACCTCACGGGAGTTTCACCCCACTAGTTCCTGCCCTCCCATTTGATAGGGCAGCCCCTAAAATATCAGAAGACTCTGTCCTGACATCTTTTCTGCAAGGTTTCCTTTTCGTTGCCATGTCTTTGTAGATCCCATCATGACTGGCTGTCAGTTGAGGGCAGATAATGCTATGCTTCAATGGTTAGACGGCCCAGACATGGATATTTGAACATAGATCTTTTTAACATTTATATTTTATTGGGTTCAATTAGTCTAGTTGAAACATTGGTCTATTATGTTGTATATACGTCACATATATGTACACACACACACACACACACACACACACGTGTGTGTGTGTGTGTGTGTGTGTGTATCTCTTTGGTTATTCGGGTTTTCTCCCGCGTAAAATTGGAAGTGTCTTGGCGACGTTTTGACGAAGTCTCATTCGTTATCTTCAGGCTGGTGTTATCAGCTTCGTACTTCTAGGAGCAATGTGTGATCGCAGCTGTTTCTTCCTTTTAGCAGTGGGGGTTTGAACTGATTGGTTGGAAGCTTGGCTATGTTCTGATTGGGGGAGACTAGCAGTGGGGGTTTGAACTGATTGGTTGGAAGCTTGGCTATGTTCTGATTGGGAGCCAAGCTCCCAACCAATCAGTTCAAACCCCCACTAGCACTTAAAAGGAAGAAACAGCTGCGATCACACATTGCCCCTAGAAGCACAAAGCTGATAACACCAGCCTGAAGATGATGAATGAGACTTCGTTGAAACATCACCAAGACACTTTCAATTTTACGCAGAAGAAAATCCGAATAACCAAAGACCTACATACAAACACCCGCGAAAACCTCAGGAAATATATATATATATATATATATAGGTCTTTGGTTGTTCGGGTTTTCTCCCGTGTAAGATTGGAAGTGTCTTGGCGACGTTTCGACGAAGTCTCATTCGTCATCTTCAGGCTTCAGCTTCGTGCTTCTGGGAGCAATGTGTGATCGCAGCTGTTTCTTCCTTTTAACTGCTGGTGGGGGTTTGAACTGATTGGGTGGGAGCTTGGCTGTGCTCTGATTGGATGGGGGTTTTTCTGTGCTCTGATTGGCTGGGGGTGTGTCCTGTGTTGGTGGGGTTTGGTTGTGCTCAGTCTAGTCTGTGCTGCAGGGGGATTTGAGCTGGTGAGCTGCATAGCTGTTGTTTGGCTTTGTGGTCGTGCTACATCTTCATAGTGGGTGTCAGTCTGCTGCATGAATGGATTGGAGGGGTTTGAAATGGCTAATGTTGCAGCTGCGGTCTGGCTTCTGGTCCTTGGTCGTGCTTCATGATCAGTGTGGGTTTGGGTCTGCTTTCTGGGTGGATGTGCGGTGGTGACATCCTGTGTGGACCTTGTGAGTGTGGGTCTGGTGTCATTCCTCGTGTTAGGGACTCGTTTGTCAATAAGGGCGGGTTTCCAAATGGCTGGTAGGCGGGAGGTGTCATCTCGTTTGTTCATGCTGTGTGGGCATTTTTCTATCTAACAACTATGTTCTATGTAACAACAGCTATGCAGCTCACCAGCTCAAATCCCCCTGCAGCACAGACTAGACTGAGCACAACCAAGCCCCCACCAACACAGGACACACCCCCAGCCAATCAGAGCACAGAAAAACCCCCATCCAATCAGAGCACAGCCAAGCTCCCACCCAATCAGTTCAAACCCCCACCAGCAGTTAAAAGGAAGAAACAGCTGCAATCACACATTGCTCCCAGAAGCACGAAGCTGAAGCCTGAAGATGACGAATGAGACTTCGTCGAAACGTCGCCAAGACACTTCCAATCTTACACGGGAGAAAACCCGAACAACCAAAGACCTATATACAAACACCCGTGAAAACCTCAGAAAACAAATATATATATATATATATATATATATATACATACACACATATTGTTGTGTCTTGCCCGCCCTCAGAGCAGCCGGGGCCTTCTTACCTGCTCCCGAACACTGAGGAATGTATGCCCCCCGGCCCAAGTCCTGGCTCCATGCCCACACAAACTGCAGAAGAAGGAGCATCTCCCGGCCCCAGCCCTGACTCCATGCCCAGGCAAACGGAGCAGCTAGACCCCTCCCCCTCCTCCACAGCATGTGAGCCTGAGGAGGGTTTATTCCCAACAGCTGCTGATTGGTGTGATCCTCGCATCAGAAGGCTGGATAGGCGGAGGCAACAGAAGGAAGGGGGGGGCAGGCCTTAATGAGTGCTGAGTCATGGAGCCACACCCCATGGCCTATATAAAGGACCTGCTTTCTGGCAGTCTCTGAGTCAGGCAAAAGTCGAACTTATCTTGCTGAAGTCACTTACTGGTCTCCTGCCTGCTCTGAGGACTTTGCTAGGACTTTGGGCAGAGCTGCAGAGGCAAGCCTGATTCGGATTTCCCTGACCCGGCCGTCAGCGGAGGAGTGGGACACGACACATATATATATGTCACATATATGCCATAAGCCAAATAAATAAATTCTGCAGGGTAGACACACCCACTTTCTTTAATTGTTGCTTGCAGTCGTCTTACCATCTTGAAGGTAGCCCTCCTCTGAGCCCAAGCCCATCGGTTGCTTGTCTTTCTCAACTGGGGTGCTCGGAAGCAGCCACCAGATGCCAGCTGGGATCTGAAGGGGCAGAGCAGAAGGAAGAGAGGCGTTGCCTTCCCTGCACTCTGCTCCTGTCTGCGCCCCCAGGCCACTTGGTTCCCCGGCACTCTGGACTTCCATTCAACACCCCAGAAGACAAGCTCAGGATCCCAACAGATCTTGACAGACTTGAACAATGGGCCCTATCCAACAACGTGAAATTTAATGTAGAGAAAAGCAAGGTTTTACACCTGGGCAGGAAAAACCAAGTACACATTAATGAAACCTGGCTCAAAAACAGTCACTGTGGATGATCACTTAAATATGAGACAGCCGTGTGTGGCAGCAGCCAAAAAAAGCTAATACAATCCTTGGTTGTATAAACAGAAGCATAGAATCAAAATCACATGAAGCATTAGTGTGCTTTATAAAGGCTTGGTAAGGCCACACATGGAATTTCGCATCCGGTTTTGGTCCCCACATTACAAAAAAGATGTTGAGACTTTAGAAAAAGTGCAAAGAAGAACCACTAAGATGGTTAAAGGCCCGGAGACTAAAACCTATGAAGAACGGTTGCAGGATTTCGGTATGGCCAGTCTAGAGAAAAGAATAGAATAGGGGCGACACGATAGAAATATTCCAGTATTTGAGGGCTACAAAGAGGAGGGGGTCAACTTATTTACCAAAGCATATATATGCACGACAAGAAACATGGATGGAAACTAATCAAGGAGAGAAGCAACTTGGAACTAAGGAGAGACTTCCTAACAATGAGGACAATTAACCAACTTGCCTCCAGGAGTTCTGGGTGCTCCATCACTGGAAGTTTTTAAGAAGAGACCTGGACAGCCAGTTGTCTGAAATGGAATAGGATCTCCTACTTGAGCAGGGGGTTAGACTAGAAGACCTCCAAGATCCCTTCCAGCTCTATTCTGATTGATTGATTGAAATGTCTCTCTAGGAAACTCCATCCTCGTTGCTCAGTGAAGCCTCTATACATATTTTTGACTCTTTTCCTTCTAGGTTTGGGATCACCTGCAAATTTATGCGCCTCCCCCGTCCCCCATCATGTAGTGGTTAATAAATGTCTGGAAGACTGGGAGCCTTTTCAGGCTGCTCTCTCTCCTCCTGGGCTGAATTTCCCATCGTTAAAGGTTCCATGTTTCGTTTTTTTATATATATATTATTTTATTTTGTCAAGCACGTATTTTATGACAGATACAAGTGTAAACATTATTATAAATACATGTAAAGGATATGAATAAAGTAAAACATTAGGACAGGGACGGTAGGCACACTGGTGCGCTTATGCATGCCCCTTACAGACCTCTTAGGAATGGGGTGAGGTCTACAGTAGACAGTCTAAGGTTAAAGTTTTGGGGATTTGGGGAAGAAACCACAGTCAGGTAGTGGGCACCCCTATAGCATCCTTCTGGAATCTTCTTTAAAAGCATCCTTGCACCTAGAAAAGGGACAACCCCCCTCCCAAGGCAGCCTCTGCCACCAACTCAGGCACAGCCTGGGTGCCGGAGTGGGGGTGACGAGGCAGGAGACCTGCCAAACCCCCTCCTGCCTCCCCCAGTCCCATCTGTGCCAGAGGGAGGGGGCCTCTCCCTTGCCAACAATGGGGATTTTTGTTTGTTTTGTTTGTTTTGTTTCTCCCTGCTTTTTCCCTTTTGCGCCTGCCTGCCTGCCTGCCTGCCTGCCGAAAAGGGTCCCTCCGGCCTCTGAAGGAAAGAGGGGGGGCGTTCCCTTTGCTTCCCGAAACATCAGTGACTGGCATGCCTGGCTGGCTGCAATTTCCCACAATGTGTAAATTAGTCAATCCTCCAAGTCCGCAAACCTTTGCTTTGAAGTGGACATTAATGAAGTGCCCCCCCCACCCGAGAGTCCCCTGCCTGCCTACGCTGGTATGTGGAGCAGCCCCCCCCCCTCCGCTCCTTCCCCAGCTCGCCTTTTCATGCCTTCCCAGCCTGGAGTTTCTTCTTCTTTTTCAGGCATCTGAATTGCCCAGACTGCAAAACTCCTGGGGCTGGGGGTGAGGGGTGGAGGGAGGGGAATTAATGAAAAAACTGACTACTGGCCTGACTGATGTTGGCACTTCAAAGCCGGGGGAAGCCAAGTAAATTGCTCTGGACTGTTTAATTCAGAAGGGCTCCCTTGTGGATGGCAGCCCAGTGACAAAGTTCAATTGGCGACAGGAGACAGGCAGGATCAAAGGCTGCCCATTGTCCTTCCTGGCCATGAAGAATTGGCCATTGTTGGGGCCTTTCAAGCCTTCTTCACAAGCTCCGGCTTTGCATCGGGATTCCTAGTTCAGAACCAGCTCAAATCAGTAACTAATGACTTCCTTCTGATCGTACATTTCTTCTCTAAATATGATGTCTTGAATCTGCTGTAAAATTCAGCTGAGAAGCTGATGGAATTGCTCTTCGGGAGACGAAACAGCAACCCAGCTGCCCTGCAGGGCCTTCCTGATAGCTCAGATGCCTTCTGGGTGTGGAGGGTTTTTCCAGGAATGTCCCCCCCCCCACATCCTTGGATGTGGGATGAGAAGAGCTCCCTTTGCAGCATCAAAGTCACCTCTCTGCAGGCTGCAGGTCTGTTTACTGGGCACTTTGTCTTTCAACTTTTAAACATTTGCTCAGAAATTAAAATTCATTTTCCTCTTTCCATCAAAGTAGGGCCATTTTTCTAATCTCTCTGGAGAATACAGTGGGATTGTTTCTTGTTCTAAAATGTTTCCACAATAATCCCAAATCCACAACTTCGCAATGTTGTCTAAGTTCTCTGGAAAGTAAAGTGAACCCAATTAATGTATTTATTAATTAGGTGTTTACCCTGTTTTTATTACTTTATGAATGACTCAAAGCACTGAACACACCTACTGTTCCTGTTCCTCCTTCCCCTTCCTATTTTTCCTACAACAAGAATCCTATGAGGTGGGTTGGATGAGAGTGGGTGGCCCCCAAAATCTTCCAGCTGGTTTCCTTGCCTAAGGTACGACTTGAACTTGTGTCCCAGTTTCTAGGCCAGCACCTTCACCGAAATGCCATCCTTTTGATTTCAGCAGAACCTAAGCAAGAAACAACAGGAAAACCTGGACGTGGCAAATGGCTGTGTCCCACTATACAGTACTGGTGTTCCTCAGTGTGTGGCGTTGTCCAAACATCTTGCTTTAAATTGATTCAGTTTAAATTCTTACGTGAAACAACCATCCTGAGATTCAGGCTTCACCTTCACATCCTCTGAACAATCCTTGTTTGGAGGCTTTTCAAAGGAATTCTCTCTTCACACTGAATGCCGAATTAGTTTACTGCAATTAGTTTATTGACAAAACTGTCAGTTTCTAAATTAGGACGCACTATTTTTTGTATAATGTTACAGGGAAGAAAAAGAAACTTTTTGGAATTTTAAGTTAAAATTTGATTTTTTTTTAAAGTTGAAATTTTAACTTGCAATTTTGAAAAGCGGTTGCATAATTGAGCCGTCCTACTTAAATTCCGCCTCTATTTTCAGTCCCCGCAGTTTGTGGCTGCAAATGATGGGGAGAGGCTCATTTGTCTCCTGCTTGCATGGTCCCTCTTAATCACACCAAACTCTATCTAAGCCACAGCAGAGTAGTTACAAACAATTACATCCATTATGGGCAGCTCAATGTTTGGATATTGTGGTTAATCTGGTGTCAACTTTCATAATATTATATCTGTACATGCAAATGCATGGCTTTGAGAGCCGAGAACAAAAGCTCATATAAATGCCAAAGTATGTTGCTTAGCGATGGCTTCACAACAATTTTCATGACGGTAGCAAAGTTTTCTTCTGTAAATGAAATTCCACTTAGATTGAGCAAGTTTGAAAGGTTAAAAATGAGTTCATTAAAAAAGGATAACATGCAGGCCCTGAAAGGAAACTGCTGAATTCCTGTTTTACGTATTTTAAAGTCCATGTATGGGTTAGTTCTTTTTTAACTCTAGAAAAGTCGCAGTAGCTCCCCCACCCCATTTAGCTTAGTTTTGAGACCCTGAGGCTGAAGCTGAGTTCTGTATTCTCAACCCCTTTTTTCTGCAACATTTTGAAGGACAGTGCAGTCATTAAAGTGAATAAAAACTTAAAATGTATATATAGCTTTGGGCCTTAAAATTAAGCAGAGGGTTATTTTGTAAATCTCTTCTACATCAACACAAAATTACATCTCTAAAATATTGTCCGCCTCCAAAATACCAATAAATACACAAATTGTGATATAGTAATTAAAGATAAGATTAAAGACTGTTTCATCCAACAATAGTTTAAGACAGTGATGATATCTAAATTTTTTTACTACCGGTTCTGTGGGCGTGGCTTGGTGGGCATGGCAGGGGAAGGATACTGCAAAATTCCCATTACCTCCCCACTCCTGGGGGAAGGATATTGCAAAATCTCCATTCCCACCCCACTCTGAGGCCAGCCAAAGGTGGTATTTGCCAGTTCTCCAAACTACACAAAATTTCGGTTCTACCGGTTCTCCAAAACCTGTCAGAGCCTGCTGGATTTCATCCCTGGTTTAAGACACCCACAATTCCTAAAGGCCCAGGAGGCCATATGGGGTGAGAGCAGGGGTGAAATCCAGCAGGTTCTGACAGGTTCTGGAGAACCGGCAAATACAACCTTCTGGCTGGCCCCAGAGTGGGGTGGAAATGGAGATTTTGCAGTATCCTTCCCTTGCCATGCCCCCCAAGCCACGCTTATAGAACCGGTAATAAAAAATTTTGAATTTTACCACTGGGCAAAAGGGCACAGCCGCTGTCTCACTTCTGTGATGCCCACCCACCGCCAGAGCACCAAAGGCCCCCTGACTCAGTGGAAAGGGATGAAAGACTGGGTCTCTGTCCCGCCTGAATGTTAGGGCCAGGAAAAGGTCCTCGACATAATGGAGTCGAGTCACATCCAATCCAGGGATTCCTGTATGTGCCAGGCAGGACCGCCATGGGACTCCACTGGCGGTTGGAAATGCTACCTTCTGTTCTGGAATTTGGAAGTCTAGAGGAGCCTTTTTGTTCAGGGTATTTCTGGACAGATGTTTTCAAATAAGCAACTGAATCCAGGCTGAATTTGTTCAGCTTTGTTCATGCCATGTTCAATCATTACGGGTTTCAGACCTGTGAAACTTCTACCTGCTTAATCACTAGAGAAGGTAAAATTTTAGAGAACAAAATCTTCTAAGCCTTTCAGAAATAGATCAGATAGAAATTGACGAGAGAGCTTTCTCTCAACTGACTGGGGGAGCTGCACCTGTTGAATGTCTACCTGGAGGCATCCCATCCCATGTAGACCTGCATGGCAAGGTATGTGTGTACTTATCTTATTATGGCTTGTGGAACCATCTTAGGATCCAAGGCTGGACTGTATCCAGATTATGATGGAATCCAGTTTCATGAAGTCCAAAACAAGGGATAGTCCGTGTTGCAGTCACCTGTGAGCAGAAGGGTTTTTTGAGTGCAATTTGCAGAGCTTCCCTAGGCTTTGCAGCAGCATTCAACCACCTCACCCCCAATTCCTTCTGGCAATTCTACTCTGAATTGAGCCAGGACAGTGCAGATGGCAGACACCGTCCCGTCCCCCCCGGTAGTTTCCCTGCAAGGTTTGCAAGGCCAGTAGCAAGAAACATTTGGCTCTGGATGTTCATAAGGAGGAAGCAAGGAAACAAGGAGGGCTGCCCAGAAGGTTAACTGAAAATAGGCATTAATTGGATGGTGTGTGTGTCAGTTTACATCTCTGGAATTATATGACGGGGTGGAGAAGAAGGTGACAAATATTTTTTTTTAAAAATGTAATATATTCTGGATGTCACATATTAGATGCTAGTTAGGTTATCTTACAAATGTATTTTAACTCTGTCTTAAATTGCATTTGTTTATTATCTGGACTGGTCTTTGACCACAATAAATTGAATTGAACTGAATGGAATTAAGTTGAGTTGAGTTGACACAGAAATATCTTTAATTCAATCTCTCTACAGTTTGGTGGGCAATTTTAATGATGACTAGCTTATCTGTTTGGTGAGGTACTTTTGGGGCTATTTCAAAATAAGAATAGAATTGATAGAATGGGGGGGGGGTGTAGGAAATTGTGGTATTTGATGGGATGACCCCTGCTTAAGCAAAGATTTGGATTGGAGAAAGCTCCTTAAATATCTAAAAACATCTCATGTTCTCTTCTGGAAGCGCTGCAGTCTGGAGTTAAGTCAAAAATCTTCCTATGCCTTTTTCTGGCCATTCAGAATCAGACACTTTACGGGAACTCACTATATCCAGGTATTATTTAATATAGGAAAATAACAGAATAACAGAATTGGAAGGTCATCTAGTCCAACCCCTTGCTCAAGCAGGAGATCCTATAACATTCCAGACAAATGACTGTCCAATCTCTTCTTTAAAAAGCCTCCAGTGATGGAGCACCCACAAGTTCTGGAGGGAAGCCATTCCACTGATCAATTGTTCTCACTGTAAGGAAATTTCTCCTTAGTTCTAGGTTGCTTCTCTCCTTAGTTAGTTATAACAATAATAACAACAGAGGTGGAAGGGACCTTGGAGGCCTTCTAGTCCAACCCCCTGCCCAGTTTCCACCCATTGTTTCTTGTCTTGCTTTCTGGTGCTTTGGAGAATAAGCTGACTCCCTCTTCTTTGTGGCAGCCCATCAGATATTGGAAGACTGCTATCATGTCTCCCCTAGTCCTTCTTTTCACTAGACTAGACATTCCTAATTCCTGCAGCCATTCTTCATATGTTTTAGCCTCCAGTCCCCCAAAAAATGACCCAAGAAAAGAATGGATGAAGGCCAGAAATGCACTGGCATCCTTGAGCTCTTTGGAACAGAAACAGTTCATAGAAACTAGAAATAAGACGAGGAGAGGAGGGAGGTCCAGAAGAATGAAGCACTCCTGAGTTTCCAGAATGGAATCCTTGGTACCTCCAGGGAGATGCAACAATACATTTAGAAACAAAAAACATGAAGAGATGGAGGGAGGCTGAGAGGATCACCTCCTTGTGCAGATCAACCACTGAGGCACCACAGCCACTTCCATGCCAGATCCAGAGCTAGATCTAGATCCAGATCTAGAAAGTGTTTAGAAAACACATCTCCCCTAAGTAGACCATAACCTACTACTAGATAAAGTAGAAAAATGTGGGTTAGACAGCACCACCACCAGATGGATTTGTAACTGGCTGACCAACCACACTCAACGTGTAGTCCTCAACGGAACTACATCCACATGGAGGAAGTATGCAGTGGAGTACCCCAAGGCTCTGTTTTAGGCCCAGTACTCTTCAACATCTTCATCAATGACTTGGACGAGGGGATAGATGGGGAACTCATCAAATTTGCAGATGACACCAAGCTGGCAGGAATAGCCAACACTCCAGAAGATAGGCTCAAGTTACAGAAAGATCTTGACAGACTTGAACATTGGGCGCTATCTAACAAAATGAAATTCAACAGTGAAAAAAGTAAGGTTCTACATTTAGGCCAAAAAAACAAAATGCACCAGTAGCGTATATGTGGTACCTTGCTCAATAGTAGTACCTGTGAGAGGGATCTTGGAGTCCTAGTGGATAACCATTTAGATATGAGCCAGCAGTGTGCAGCAGCTGCTAAAAAAGCCAACACAGTTCTGGGCTGCATAAACAGAGGGATAGAATCAAGATCACGTGAAGTGTTAGTGCCACTTTATAATGCCTTGGTAAGGCCACACTTGGAATATTGCATCCAGTTTTGGTTGCCACGATGTAAAAAAGATGTTGAGACTCTAGAAAGAGTGCAGAGAAGAGCAACAAAGATGATTAGGGGACTGGAGGCTAAAACATATGAAGAACGGTTGCAGGAACTGGGTATGTCTAGTTTAATAAAAAGAAGGACTAGGGGAGACATGATAGCTGTGTTCCAATATCTCAGGGGTTGCCACAAAGAAGAGGGAGTCGGGCTGTTCTCCAAAGCACCTGAGGGTAGAACAAGAAGCAATGGGTGGAAACTGATCAAAGAAAGAAGCAACTTAGAACTAAGGAGAAATTTCCTGACAGTCAGAACAATTAATAAGTGGAACGACTTGCCTTCAGAAGTTGTGAATGCTCCAACACTGGAAATTTTTAAGAAAATGTTGGATAACCATCTGACTGAGATGGTGTAGGGTTTCCTGCCTGGGCAGGGGGTTGGACTAGAAGGCCTCCAAGGTCCCTTCCAACTCTGTTGTTATTTATTTATTTATTTATTTATTTATTTATTTATTTATCTATCTATCAAATTTTTATACCGCCCTTCTCCCGAAGGACTCAGGGCGGTTTACAGCCTAAATAAGACACAATATATATACAATTAAAATCAAAATTTAAAATAAAGCATATTACAAAAAGCCAATGTATAAAAATTTAAATTTCAAATTTAAAAAATTTAAAACCCCACGACAATAAAACCCAATTTAAAATGTTAAAAAACCATTATGCCAGTCCAGCTTGAATAAATAAGTATGTTTTTAGCTCACGGCGAAAGGTCCGAAGATCAGGCACTTGGCGTAGGCCAGGGGGAAGTTCATTCCAGAGCGTTGCTGCTCCAACAGAGAACGCCCTACTCCTGGGGGCTGCCAGCCGACATTGTTTGGCGGACGGCACCTTGAGGAGACCTTCTCTGTGAGAGCGTACCGGTCGGTGGGAGGCATAAGGTAACAGCAGGCAGTCTCGTAAGTACCCGGGTCCTAAGCCATGGAGCGCTTTAAAGGTGGTAACCAAAATCTTGAAGCGCACCCGAAAGACCACAGGAAGCCAGTGCAGACTGCGGAGCAGTGATGTTACATGGGAGCCACGAGCAGCTCCCGTTACTACTCACGCAGCCGTGTTCTGGACTAACTGTAGCCTCTGGGTGCACCTCAAGGGCAGCCCCATGTAGAGAGCATTGCAATAATCCAACCGAGTCGTAACCAGAGCGTGAGTGACTGTGCATAAGGCATCCCGGTCAAGGAAGGGACGCAACTGGCGGACCAAGCAAACTTGGTAAAAGGCCCTCCTGGAGACGGCCGCCAGATGTTCATCAAAGGATGTTCATCAAAGGACAGCCGTCCATCCAAGAGGATGCCCAAGTTGCGAACCACCTCCTTTGGGGCCACTAACTCGCCCCCAACAGTCAGGGTGCCGGTACAGCCACTCCGTCTTGGAGGGATTGAGCTTGAGTCTGTTTCTCCCCATCCAGACCCGTACGGCTTCCAGGCGCCGGGACAGCACTTCGATAGCTTCATTGGGGTGGTCAGGGGTGGAAAAGTACAGCTGAGTATCGTCAGCGTACAGCGTACAGATGATAACTCACCCCGAAACCACTGATGACCTCGCCCAGCGGCTTCATATAGATGTTGAACAGGGTAGGCGAGAGAATCGACCCCTGAGGCACCCCACAAGTGACCTATGTTATGTTATGTTATGTTATGTTATGTTATGTTATGTTATGTTATGTTATGTTATGTTATGTTATGTTATGTTATGTTATGTTATGAGTTGCTAGAGCTATAGTGCCACCGTCCACTGCATTAGCTTAGCTGAATAGAGGATACTGATTACTGGCCAATAATTATTTGCTTGTTGCTCTCAAAAAGCCCAAAGGTGCTTCTTGTTTTGCTTGAAGACATTTCGCTTCTCATCCAAGAAGATTCTACAGTTCTGACTGAATGGTGGTGAACATCATAAATCCTTTCATTCTCCACAATTCAATCAGAACTAAAGAAACTTCTTGGATGAGAAACAAGACGACTTCAATTAAAACAAGAAAGTCCAGCTGCCATTTGAAAAGGCGCCTTTGGGACAACCAGAACCTGGATGACTGAGGATTTTATTTTATTTTATTTATTTTATTTTGTCACAACAGTATATATAAGCATAAGCATGAAGTAACTATATAATATATAAGCATATATATATAAGCATAAGTATGTAATAACTATATAAATTGGATATAATGAAAGGAAACAGTAGGAC
This sequence comes from Ahaetulla prasina, assembly GCF_028640845.1. NCBI lineage: Eukaryota > Metazoa > Chordata > Lepidosauria > Squamata > Colubridae > Ahaetulla > Ahaetulla prasina. The sequence goes on from NC_080546.1 coordinate 94,365,901, forward strand.
AGGAACGGTAGGCACGTTTGTGCTCTTATGCATGCCCCTTACAGACCTCTTAGGAATGGTCAACAGTAGACAGTTTTTGGTTAAAGGATCTCCATGAACAGAAGCCCAGAAGCCTTTACTCATTGGAGGGATGGACAAGGAATAAAATTTGGGTTGCAGTGTGTAAATCAGGTATATGAAATACACTTTGCTCCGGCTGGGAAAATTAAAAAGCAGTAGCAAAAGCGAAAGACCTCTCTAATCCAGCATTTCCTGTAATAATAATGTAAGAATTCAAACTCTCTATTCACTTAATTGACATTCTATTTTTTAAAGTTTAAACAAAAGTATTTCATTTACTTTTGAAAAGTAGGTGCAATCCATGTCTAACCAATCTACTTCACATTTCTTCAGTAAAATATTATACAAGAGTGCTAAAACAAACTAAAAGAAAAAAAAAAGAGTGCTAAAATGCAACGAATGAAAGCAGGTCCTTTAATGCTTAATTAATATATTAATTATCAGAATTTATTGGCAGTCGAAATGCTTCCTGTGCTGTTGTTAGCTCAACCGCCTTTGGAAAAACAAATCTGATTCCAAAGTCTTAGCTATCTGAATAAACAAACAAGCAAACATTCCTTGGGTAATTTAAAGGGATACTTTAAAAGAAGATAAATTGACCCTGTCTATGAGACTTTCACATGATTGTCTAAAGAAAGAACCACATTGGCCCAGAAGAGCAGATCCAGCAGTATCTGGCCTTTCAGATGCTGTGCCAAGTTTTACAAAGGTTATTAATCTACCGTGATTAGTTTGTGTAGAGGGAAATATCCAAGATAAAATGCATGCTTATCAGCTGCAGATTGATTAGCCTAAGACGTTCTGGGTGGGATTGATAAACGCCATTGAGATTTATAAGGTCAAGTTTGACTGAGACTTTATGAGTCCTTGTGGGGCTTTCCTGCCTCTTCTCGCCAGGGCCCGCCCAGCTGCCCAGGCCATATTTTACGTGGGCAGACGCCATTCTCCTGGCCAGGAGAGGCCTGTCCTGGGATTGCCCTTATCTCTTTTGCAAACTTCATTGGAACTCACAGGGCTGCTTACCATAGATTAAAAAAACAGTATAACCAGTATGTGGAGGGTGGAATGGGGAGAGTATTTTAATTTTTAAAATTGATGGGTTTTGTTGAGTGTTGGTTGAATTGCTTACCAATAAGCAGTGAAAGAATAAATAATTTTAGGCATATACGTAAAAAGGAGGCCATTTTTCCAATGATCAGTGTGGCTGCCATTTCAGAACAAAAGCTGGGAGAATCTTCTCTTCGGACTTCATGTTCAAAAGCAGCCGAATCTCTGATTCATTCATTCATATTGTAGCTTTTATTTATGTTTATTTTGATAACAAATACTTAAAACTAAAATGTACCGATTAAAAACAAAAAAGCTATCAGAAGGAAACAACCATACAGCCAGTAGATTAAATTGCATGAAGTTACACGTACGAAGGATTCATAATTAATGAACTCATAAAATTATACAGTTGGAAGGGATCTTTGCGGTCCTCTAGTCCAACCCCTGCCCAAAGTCAGAATGACTCGCCAGTCTTTTCTTGAAAACCTCCAGTGATCAAGCAAACACAACTGTAGGAGGCAAATTATTCCATCGCTTAATCGTACCAAGGGCGTTTCTAAGCCATTTCAGAATCCCTTTGCTTTTTATGGATTGAGCCCAGTCAATGGGACTTAAGATAAAACCCACAAATTTAACTCCCATTGATTTCATTGAATCTATTCTAGGTATGACCTAATCTATTTCCAACTATCTTCTTAATTTTATGAAGATATTTCAAACATGCCCCTAAAACTGTAAACCTGGGATTAGCTCTACCTTCGAACATAATCAAGGGGAAATTTAAAACTGTCAGATTATTTTTCCTGCTTTTTAAAAGGCCCTTTTGCTTCCTCTGGAGAACATATTTTAAAATGAAAAGGGGACTGGTGAAATATTTCTTGATGCTTGCTTTAAAATCACAGATAAAATGGCAAAGGCATGGAAGAAAGGAAGTTTTTGATGTATCAATTTTGTGTGCCGTCCAACTGGCCCAGGGCCACACACACCCCTTGCCCCATGGGACGGCCAGATAACAAACGCCCTAGAGAAGGAGGAGGCCCTCAGTGAGGGAAGGAGGAGGGCACGGGGAGGGGAGGGGGCCTGCATGGCCATGCAGTTCCTTCAGTTTCAGCTGCAAGAGAGACCTGAGGGGCTGACAAGGCTCACAGGGGAGTCTGAATCGGGGGGGGGGGATGGAAAGGGAAGCCCTCAACGTCCCCTCCTTCCACTCCCTGGAAAGTCTGGAAAGTCTGCAGTGATCCCTGTATTCAAAGGAGCCCCAGCTGTCAACAGCCTGTCGTGGGTCCAGCCTGACAAAAACAACCAAAGTAGCTTTTTCCTCCCCCATCCTTGTTGTGAGGAGAGTTCTTCACTCTGGGGCGTGCTCATTAAAGGGTCGCTTGAGAGACAGAATGGAACAGAACAGAACAGAACAGAACAGAACATAATAACAGAGTTGGAAGGGACTTTGCAGGTCTTCTAGTCCAACCCCCTGTCAAGCAGGAGACACTATATACCATCCCGTACAAATGGCTGTCCAATCTCTTCTCAAAAATGTTGGAGTGCCTGCGACTTCTGGTGGCAAGCTGTTCCACTGATTAGTTGTCCTCACTGTCATGAAATTTCTCCTTAGTTCCAGGTTGCTTCTCTCTTTGATTAGTTCCCACCCATTGCTTCTTGTCCTGCCTTCAGGTGCTTTCAAGAATAAGTTGACCCCCTCCTCTTCTTTGTGGCAGCCCCTCATGACCCTGAGATGGGTTTATGTGCAGGCAGTAGGAGGGTTGTTTTGCCTCATTCATTTATTACCAATGTACCCCATTCTTAAAAGGTAAAGGCAGTGGTGGGATTCGGCCAGTTCGCACCACTTCGGGAGAACCGGTTGTTTACTTTCTGAGCAGTTTGGTGAACTGGTTGTTGGAAGAAATCATTAGGGCAGAGAACCGGTTGTTAAATTATTTGAATCCCACCACTAGGTAAAGGTAAAGGTTCCCTCGTACATACGTGCTAGTCGTTGCCAACTCTAGGGGGCGGTGCTCATCTCCGTTTCAAAGCCCAAGAGCCAGCGCTGTCCAAAGAGGTCTCCGTGGTCATGTGGCCGGCATGACTCAATGCCAAAGGCGCACGGAACGCTGTTACCTTCCCACCAAAGGTGGTCACTATGTTTTCTACTTGCATTTTTATGTGCTTTCGAAACTGCAAGGTTGGCAGAAGCTGGGACAAGTAACGGGAGCTCACCCCGTTACACGGCAGCACTAGGGATTCAAACTGCTGAGCTGCCGACCTTTCGATCGACAAGCTCAACATCCTAGCCCCTGAGCCACCGCGTCCCTTACCATTCTTAAGTTACCACCCCATTCTTACGTTACCAATAACATAAAAAACCAGGTCACTGATCTGAGGGTATCAACTACATTTGACTGTGAGTGGCAGGGTTGTCCACAGAGCGTGGGTGGTGGGATCAAAGCTATGCCCATTTTTATGAAAAACGATGGCAGCTTCCATCCTGCTGTCATGGCTGCCATCTTGTTTTTTTTACCAGGAGCTGCAGACCCCGCTGCTGAACTCCAAAAAATACAGAGATGATGGTGAATAAATGTAGTTTTTTCCTTATCATTATAAAATAAATGCAACATTAACATCGTTTTGATATATTGCACTCCTTCGTGTATGCCCATTTGCATAGATATGGAGTGTCTGACTGGAGGTACAGGGTTGAAAACAAAGTGGACCTACCAACAATGTTTGTCAAGAATACTTTGTTTCAGAACAGAGAGCCATCTGAGATTTGATAAAAGCATTTCACTACTTAAAGCAATTGGACTCTATATATTCCCTGGGCGCCACCATTTATTACTTAAATGTGACTCACATGTGAATTGAGCATTGCAAATAGGAAACAGCAGCCAGTGGATTGAAGGCTCTTGTAGTCCTTTCATCACCCAGTTCCCCTGAAGCATCTCCCTTCTAGTTCGGTCTAAATGGAAAGCACCGGGCACTACAGCAAAAAGTATCTTTCTGCTTTGGGGAAGGAAAGAAAAAGTCTGCTTTAAAAATGGAGATAAGAAACCCGAATCCTTAAATTAATTTAGATTACCCAGGATATTATAAATCCACTTTTATTTTATTAAAGGCAGCATGAAGGGCTGGCAATTGTCAGAGAGAAACCGCTGTGGTCTGTGAAGACCAGCGGGAATTTTTCTGCACAACGCCCTCCATCCAAGTGGACCGATGGAGCATCTGCAGTCAGGCGGCTTGCCCTGATGCCCCAAGGCTGCTGACTCAGCTGGTGGCTGGTTTCCCACACCAGGCTGAACTTTAATTCAGCTTAGTTTCGTATGCTGTAGGCTTAAGTTAGTTTGCCTCTCTGTAAGCTTAAACACCTGAGAGCATACCAGCTTTTAAAAAAATCACTGAAAATAGAAAGTCCAGCTAGGCAGCTACACCTAGCAGAACTGATGGATGACCATGGTGAAGGGAGGACTAGAATGTGTCCAGTTTATAGTCCTTTTGCTTCCCCAGGGTCTTCCATCCAGGAAGGAGGCAATGGTGCACCGGATGTGTTCCCAAAGCCACTGGGGATATAGCTCTACTCTATAATTGCTTTGTTTTCTTTTTAAAATTTATTTAGAGGAGGAATAAAGTTGAGTCATGATATGGTAGAAAATACGTGTAGCTCAGGTGGTAGATGTTGTTGGTGGTTTGTTCTCCGAGTTAGCTTCTGAATGTTTTGTCACTAGGCTAGGTAACATCATCAGCGGGACTTCGATTGAAGCATCTTGTTTCAGCTCTCCTCCACTCTTGTTTAGTCTTATGTGGTCACGTGGCTGTTCTCCCGGTGGAGAGGTGGTCAATGCCACCATTGGTTGGTCATTCGATTGATCTGGCTTCTTACAGGCTCGTAGGCTGGTTCCAAAGTTGAGTCATCCCCTTAGATATGGGTCAGATAGATCCCAGGAAAAAGGAGATGGAGGGGAAAAGACCTCCTGGCCTGCAGAGAATGTGCCTAAGGAGGAGAAGAATTAACCATCCTGCATCCTGGCAGAGAAGGGGAAACCCACCCATCACTTATGAGGGAATGAGAGGCTCTCTTGAACCAGGCAAAGGAAGGACTTGATGGGAGACCACAGCACCAGGAAGCCCTCCAGAACATAGAAAAAAGAGAGGCAGAGAACGTGACCCAAAAAGTCGCTAAGAAGAGTTTCTCCTTGAGGCTCTCCTGAGTGGCCTTTGAATGGAGGGGAAAACCCCCAAGAGGTCAGTTTCTTAGGAACTTGCCTTGGCCCAGGAGGAAACAAAATTATCAAACATCCCCAGGGAGTTAGACCAGCTAGAGGGAATCTTGTGGGTTTTTTCAATTTATATTTTTGCTTAGTTTAGTAAGTATTAATTTTATTTTTATCTAAGCACTGACATTCTTTTCTTTTTTGCTAAAAATTGTCTATACACTTTATTATTATTAGTTTACTCCCCAGATCCAACATTTCTTTCTAAGTTTGTAATCTTTTCTGACTTCTTCTAACAATCTTATCTTAACCTATAAAACATCATGTGCTAAATGTTTTTACTGCTTTCCAGACCATTGCATTAGAGTCTGATTACAATTTGGGAAAGACGCTTTAATTTTATTTAAAATATTGCTACTATGCTAGAGTGACAAATTAAGCATCCAAGGAAAGAGATTTGCATGGGGGCTAGTCCCACCAAAGTCACGGTTTTTAGGGCTTTTGTCTCCGATATTGCTCCAAATCTTTCATGAAAAAAATCTACCATTAACATCTGTCATGCCATCTTTGAAAAGAAAACCAGTCCGTCTGATATTGAAATAGCTGCACATCAGAGGACAAAGATCTAAGGGTTCAGCAATGGTTCCAGGAGAGAACCGGCAGACAAGTCTCCCAACTGGGCAAATCAAATGAAAGGCACAATGTCCATGGAGAGCCATGATTGTCCCAAAGGTGCTTTTCAAGAGGCAACCAGACTTTCTTAAGGCCCCAGTTGTGTTTGGAGTGGCTACAGGCCACCTAAAAGGAATCAAGGTGTCCTTATCCATCGCAGGGTAAATGAGAGGAGATGTGTGATAGAGGTCTTCCAGCATTGAGGGTTATCCATGCGGAAGAGAGAGGAAGTCGGTCATTCAGGCTCCATCTCAGGAGGAAATTGCTACACCAGCAACAGGCTGCTATGTGAAATGGGAGCTCTCCTTCAGGGAAAGTCTTCAGACAGAGGGTGGGCGGTCACCTGGCAGAAATCTTGCAGGACCTCTGTGGTCTGATTCAATGATGTTTCACCAGATGCCAAATCGGATTATTGAGACACTTCCCATGAAAAGTGCTAAAAATCCAGAATCATATATAAGGATTCCATACAGTTATTATAAACTTGTTCTGTACATTTGCAGCTTCTGTAATGTCCCCTAAATTAAGAGACCTAACAATACTTTATAAAAAGCAATTATGTCATTGTTTTAGGCGGTAGAGATCATCGCATACTGTGGCATAGACACTACCTTCGCAAGTTAAGAAAAACTTTCATTTTTTAAAAAAAATTAAACATCCATTATAAGTTCTTTGTGGGACTGTTCCCAAAATTGACTGCTAACTATTATGAAGTAAATTGAAAAAGAATGGCAGGCAGATATAACAATTTCTTTATAGAATTTATTGTACAAAGGGGGTATGCAGTTATGTTACTTTATCATTTAATGCATTTTTATTTCTATTTGGATATTATTTCATCTTTTAAATAAAATAAATTTATATTTATATATTTTATTCATCTGTGATATTATTATAAATCACCCCAGTCATTCAAGCGAGATGGACAATGTAGAAATTTAATAAATAAATAAAATATGTTGAAACAACAATATTTTTAAAAGTCACTTAAGTAAGCAAATTAATTTGAGTCAAGGGAGCTGTTTTCTTAATGAAATTTGAAAAGTGAGAGGAGCGTTACAGAAAGGGGGGGGCTCCTCCTGAGTGGCATAGGAACAGGGCTTGGCCAGTGAGGGCCCTAATTATGCCAAAAGGCAGCCAGCAGCTGCCCAGGCACAGGATACGGTGATTTGCAGAATTAACAATTGGATGCCTATCCGGGGCCTGAATGAGCTGCAACACTGTTTGTTGGAGGACTATTCATAACTGCACAATCAAAAGTCTCCTGAAAGGCATAAGCATTTCCATTTCTCTTCTTTGCCTCTCCAAAATTGGCAATTTATTACATTAAAAAAAAATAGCAGTCAGCCCAGAAAAAGACAAAATTGACACAGTTCCTTTTGATCTTTAGTCATGAAAAGGCACTTCGCCCCTGAACTTCCCCATGAATATTCATTGAATGCAAAAGAAGTCACTCTGTGTTTCCCGAGTAGACAATATGCTTTAAATATTGTATGCAACGGCTAACAGGGAATAAAAATCAAGGTGGCTTAAAAGCTTGGGTAAAGCTTATGAAAAGCCATTACTGCTTTGCACCCATTTGTACGCAGGCAGGCATGTGCGTGCGTGCAGAGAGAGAGAGAGAGAGTTATGTAAATGACATATGTGAATGTGTATGCACGTGTGTATACGCCAGCACCCCTGCCTGTGTCTGGTTTGCTTCCCCAATGTCTGATGACTGTCAGGCTCACTTAACTGATGCTCCTGAAGGCCTGCTGTGTGATATAACCCTGCCATTGGAGCACAACAACCGATGCCTGAAAAAACAGGGACTGGCCAGGACTTTGGACTGCGACAACAGTCTATGTGATGATACCACATTCCGTATTTCTCTCCATGTTCCTAAATGAAGGAAGAAAACACCCTTCTCTTATATCGCAGTGAGCCTAGAATGCGACTCCTTGCAACTTTTCCATATTTATCTGACTTCTCTTTACCCACCTTACAAAAAAAGAGAGTGCAGTTGCAGAAAGAGGGGGGACCCCAAGATTTCTGTTCCAATCTGTCTTCTGCTGAAATGGGTGCCGCCTGGGAACGCAGCCCCTCCTTTTAGGGGCCCCGAGTGGAAATTGTCGCCATGATTTTCTGTCCTTTTAAAATGGGGGTGCCTTGGCAGGGCTGCATTCAGGACACACAAAAACCTCTCGGTCAAATGACTAATTACCTTTGAAATCAACAGACACATACGAATTAGTTGCAGAAAGTTAGCAACTGGAGGGAAAAATAGAGTGGGATTTCCCTTCAGCTTTGGGTTGGTGGTCCAAAAGGCCCTGGAGCGAGAAAGATTTGCACTGCTGTGTTTTAGTAATAGCAGATCATGGATCAAACCGAGGGCGAGTTCCTAATCTCCTTCTAATCCTCCCCCCCCCCCCCACCCTGCTGCACAGTTTGTTTGACTAAATCTATTAGGTGGGGTTAGGAGGTGAAGCTGCATCTGTGTCCATTTACAGGCAGGACCAGGATGTCCAGTCCCAAGCACCCACCCATAGTCAGCACAGACTGACCCCCAGTTTGGAAGGAATGGGGTCTGGGGGAAACCTTCCACATCCTGCCAATAGGATACAAACATTCAAAATACACATTTGGTCAGGCTGATTACCTGTTGTGTTAATACCAGCATGTATTAAGGAAACATTCTACAAACTCACGACCTCCAAAACACTCTGTCATTAAGCAATATACAAAAACTTACTATTTTAGGCAGGATTTCAAACAAAAGTGCATATAATTAAATGAAGATGTTATACAAAGGATTTTAAAAGTAAGTCTATTTTGAAATAAAAGCAACCTCCCATTATAAAATCTATATTTCAATCCTATACATGTCTGAATTCTACATTATTTACTTTAGCATAAATAAGTATAGGAGTAAAGCCAAATTTCAATAATTTCTTGTTTCTTTTAATTGTTGGCAGTACATCTTTTTCCTGCTTTTAATAAATTGTACGTTGAATCTATGAATATCCTGCATCGCCTTTTTTTCTCTTCTGGAGGAAGCAGTATTATGCAAAACACAGGAAAAAACCTGAGAAGTAACCAAACTTTTAAAGAGTTTTTAAAATCTCAAATGTGGGTGTGCACCTACAAAAAACTCAAAAGCCAAAGCCAAATTGGTCCCTAATCTTGAGCCTTGCTCTGCAGAAGAAAAGAAGCGGAGTCAAGGACCAGCTGCCCCCCACAGCTGAAACTGGGCCTCCCAATGAATTCGGAGCACATAGACCTCAACGCTTTCCCAGCCTGAGACCCTGACCATTTTAGACCTCTTCCCCGTTTACCCCAGAATGAACTGACCACATTTGTTCCCATTTCTGATCAGGTCTCACCACCACCATTCCCTCAAGGGCTCACCTGCGCCTTCTCCCACTTAGTGGCCATTTAGCTTTTCCCCCCAAGGTGGAGCTTCCATTGGCTGAGGCAGGCAGGCTGAAGCTGCCCAAGAGAAAGTGGGGCAAAAATACCTACATATATTGTTGTGACAAAATAAAATAAATAAATAAATAAAATAAATAAAAAGCGGGATAGGCTGGAGGAACTGGTGCATTTAGCTAAAGAAAAGAAGCTTCCCTTTATTTTTTATTTTTTTATTTATTTTGTCACAACAGTATATATAAGCATAAGCATGAAAATAACTATATAATATCTAAGCATATATATAAGCATAAGTATGTAATAACCATATTAATTGGATATAATGAAAGGAAACAATAGGACAGGAACGGTAGGCACGTTTGTGCTCTTATGCACGCCCCTTACGGACCTCTTAGGAATTTGCTCTTTTAAGTATCCACCAGAAAACACAGACTACAGATTATTCGAAAACGTTTGGATAGAAAGCAAGATCTCTCTTCCTCACACAGAAACAGCCAAGTTATCTCAACTCAAATGAGAGAAATAGCTTGCTCAGCTTCCTGGATGCTCTCTGTGGGTTCTGACCAATGGCAAAGCAGAGGCACAAAGCGCAGGGGCTTTCCGGGGGGGCTGGAAGCAGGAGCCCCCCACCACCAGCAGGCAGAGGGAAGGGATCAGAGACGTTGACTGGGCTCTGCATATGGTTAATATAGTTGATGCATATTTTTTTACTTATAAAAAAAATAAGTAAGAATATATATATATATATATATATATATATATATATATATATATATATATATTCTTCAAGATATGTTGTTTTATCTATGACAATTGTTTGTGTATACTGTTGTGACAAAAAGAAATTAAAAAAAAAAGATGCCCCTGGAGGAGACGTGGTCTGCTGCTATTTCCTGGCCCGTGAGATTGGGATGTGCTGTGACCCAGGCCCAAGTAGGTAGTAGGAAACTCAGTCTGTGAAAAAACAAACCTATTCGAACAGCTGCAAATTACTTCATTTAGTTGAATTTAGCAGTTCAACTAAATTAAAGCAAATTCCTCCCAACACAAATTCCTCAGTCCTATCGCACACCTTGGTCCAATTAGGCAAACTGCCAAAGGCCTTTCTTGGCAAACTGTTCAGAAGTCACAGATACAAAAATAAATGCAAGATGTAGACGAAGAAGAAGACGAAGCTACCAATGTTGTTTTCCGGCAAAGCTCAAATGCCGGTGCTGGTCAGTTTTAAGCCTTATGGGAGGGGCCAATCATCCCTTGGCCCTACTCCCGAGTCATCCTCTTTGCTTGAGCTGCTCTTGCCTCTGGCAGCCCTTCTCATGCGTCCATTAGGAACAGGCTCCTCCTGTTCCTCTGCCTCACTACTATCAGATTCTGGAGGCTCTGGAGTCCGCACCTCACTCCCCGATGGCCCTGGCCCCACCTCAGCCTCATTGCTGTCTGACTTCATTGCCAGCTCCACAGGCTGCTGGCAGACCACAACAGGATGAGAAGAGGCTGCAGGCTCTTCCATTCTTCCTATAGTAGTATGCAACTTGCACCACACCAGAGTGAAGTTGGATCGATGGCCAAGGGGGCACCACACTTCATGCTTCCCCTCAACTGAGCCCTTGAGCTCAGCCAAGAAGAGGCCCGTATCCTCTGGATCCACCCTGTTGGGCTTTGGCTCCTTCTGTTGAGGATCTCCTGGCTACAGTACTAGCTGAAAGACTGGCAGGGAGGCCTCTCCGGCATCCTGCTGATATTTATTTATTTTATTTATTTATTTTGTCACACAGTATATATAAGCATAAGCATGAAAATAACTAAACAATATATAAGCATATATATAAGCATGAGTATGTAATAACTATATTAATTGGATACAATGAAAGGAAACAATAGGACAGGAACGATAGGCATGCTTGTGCTCTTATGCACGCCCCTTACGGACCTCTTAGGAATTTGCTCTTTTAAGTATCCACCAGAAAACACAGACTACAGATTATTCGAAAACGTTTGGATAGAAAGCAAGATCTCTCTTCCTCACACAGAAACAGCCAAGTTATCTCAACTCAAATGAGAGAAATAGCTTGCTCAGCTTCCTGGATGCTCTCTGTGGGTTCTGACCAATGGCAAAGCAGAGGCACAAAGCGCAGGGGCTTTCCGGGGGGGCTGGAAGCAGGAGCCCCCCACCACCAGCAGGCAGAGGGAAGGGATCAGAGACGTTGACTGGGCTCTGCATATGGTTAATATAGTTGATGCATATTTTTTTACTTATAAAAAAAATAAGTAAGAATATATATATATATATATATATATATATATATATATATATATATATATATATATATATATATATATATATATATATATATTCTTCAAGATATGTTGTTTTATCTATGACAATTGTTTGTGTATACTGTTGTGACAAAAAGAAATTAAAAAAAAAAGATGCCCCTGGAGGAGACGTGGTCTGCTGCTATTTCCTGGCCCGTGAGATTGGGATGTGCTGTGACCCAGGCCCAAGTAGGTAGTAGGAAACTCAGTCTGTGAAAAAACAAACCTATTCGAACAGCTGCAAATTACTTCATTTAGTTGAATTTAGCAGTTCAACTAAATTAAAGCAAATTCCTCCCAACACAAATTCCTCAGTCCTATCGCACACCTTGGTCCAATTAGGCAAACTGCCAAAGGCCTTTCTTGGCAAACTGTTCAGAAGTCACAGATACAAAAATAAATGCAAGATGTAGACGAAGAAGAAGACGAAGCTACCAATGTTGTTTTCCGGCAAAGCTCAAATGCCGGTGCTGGTCAGTTTTAAGCCTTATGGGAGGGGCCAATCATCCCTTGGCCCTACTCCCGAGTCATCCTCTTTGCTTGAGCTGCTCTTGCCTCTGGCAGCCCTTCTCATGCGTCCATTAGGAACAGGCTCCTCCTGTTCCTCTGCCTCACTACTATCAGATTCTGGAGGCTCTGGAGTCCGCACCTCACTCCCCGATGGCCCTGGCCCCACCTCAGCCTCATTGCTGTCTGACTTCATTGCCAGCTCCACAGGCTGCTGGCAGACCACAACAGGATGAGAAGAGGCTGCAGGCTCTTCCATTCTTCCTATAGTAGTATGCAACTTGCACCACACCAGAGTGAAGTTGGATCGATGGCCAAGGGGGCACCACACTTCATGCTTCCCCTCAACTGAGCCCTTGAGCTCAGCCAAGAAGAGGCCCGTATCCTCTGGATCCACCCTGTTGGGCTTTGGCTCCTTCTGTTGAGGATCTCCTGGCTACAGTACTAGCTGAAAGACTGGCAGGGAGGCCTCTCCGGCATCCTGCTGATATTTATTTATTTTATTTATTTATTTTGTCACACAGTATATATAAGCATAAGCATGAAATAACTAAACAATATATAAGCATATATATAAGCATGAGTATGTAATAACTATATTAATTGGATACAATGAAAGGAAACAATAGGACAGGAACGATAGGCATGCTTGTGCTCTTATGCACGCCCCTTACAGACCTCTTAGGAATGGGATGAGGTCAACAGTAGACAGTTTTTGGTTAAAGCTTTGGGGATTTTGGGAAGAGACCACAGAGTCAGGTAGTTTATTCCAAGCATTAACAACTCTGTTACTGAAGTCATATTTTCTGCAATCAAGATTGGAGCAGTTCACATTAAGCTTAAATCTATTGTGTGCTCCTGTATTATTGTGATTGAAGCTGAAGTAGTCTTCGACAGGAAGGACATTGTAATAGATGATTCTATGAGTTAAACTCAGGTCATGTTGAAGGCGGCGTAGTTCTAAATTTTCTAAACCCAGGATTTCAAGTCTGGTGGCATAAGGTATTTTGTTGTATTCAGAGGAGTGGAGAACTCTTCTTGTAAAATATTTCTGGACACGTTCAGTTGTCTTGATGTCAGAAATGTGGTGAGGGTTCTGTCGCCTTATCTTGGAAAGAAGCAAAATGTCTCGAGTCACTTCTTGACCCAGCAAGAATATGAGAAAGGCCGCAGATGCAGCACTTCTCAGATTATATTCCAAAGGGAACTCAAGGGAACACAACAGGTTTACAATCAATGCAGCTGAAGACATCAACATCGTCAACAATAACCACCAAAAAAGGGAGTGTTAATCTTCCTAGATGCAAAAAAGGTCATTTTACTTGCAATACTAGACAAAATAATCTTTTTAATAGACATAATTTATCAAAACCGAGAAAGCTTTAAATTTTCCTCTGCCAGAGGGAGCTCCGGAAGGCACCAGAGCAGATGGGAATAATCCAGTGGGCAAAAGTCATTGCCTGTGATCCAGTCTGAGAAACTAGAGGAAATTAAAAGGACAGATACCCTTACCAGCCAACTCTTTTACTTGTCCATTGCAGAAAGGAGAAGAAGGGCGTTATTTGGTTTGACATAAGAGTGTTGGAAATAAGTCATTTGAGGCTTTGGTTAGAAGAGTGTCTTTTGTCCCTATTGGAGGAGATATTTGGAATCAGATTAATGAAAAATAATGAATTACTCAAACTTTGAGTTTGGGAAGCTGGAAAGAGAAAACACAGTTTACAAATTCCCAACTATTCCCAGTGGAATCAGCAGTCTAATAAGCCACAAGTTAATATCCTAACTATCTAAGTTAGTGTCTGTTCACAATGCCATTGACATTGATGTCAGCTTTACTTTGATGTGGCCCAAGATGGCTGCTGGCTGCCTTCCCCTGCCCAACTGAGGAATCTCTTACGTCCTATCAGCCCCTAGCCTTTCAGGCCAAAATGCTTTACTGTCTTTTCACGGTAATGTGACGTCATGTAACTGTTTCATGTGAAAGTGTGTGTAGAGTCCTCCTGAGCCACATACACTTCTGAGCAGTGAGAGTTTGGACGGGCCCCACTCCTTCTGTTCTGGCTGGGGGGATTCCGCAGTTGCTTCCAAGTGGCTGTGTCCAAGGGCAGCCAAAGAGGCAAAGCAGCTATGACACACAAGGAAGGAGTTGCTCACTTGGTCCCAGAACACAAGGGTGCCCTACCCCCTCCCCTTTGGTCATCCTGGAAGTTGGGGGCAATCAGAGTCTCCCCAGAGAAACCCCCTGACTGCCTGTGGCTGGAGAACAGAGTCCTCTGGGAGCCTGAAATAAAACTGACCCAAGTATTATCGGGAAGGAATTCCCAAAGGGCCACGGCCAGCGAGGGAGTGGGGGAAAGATGGGGGAAGAGCAACTTCCTCCCTCTCAAGCAACCAGCCAGACTTCCTGGGCTTGGGGAGAGCCAGAAGAGTCAGGCAGCCCCCAAAGCCCCTGCATGGAAGCAATCCCTTCAAGCAGCCTGAGGGTGGAAGAGTGTCCTTGCCCCAAGCACGCGCACACACACCCCTCCCTGGCTATCTGCTGTTCTGCCTCTTTGTGGAAAGGAGCAATGCCTGAAAAAGATCTCCCCGCCAAGCCCCAAGCGAGATAAAAGGCTTTTAAAAGCCCTGCAACTGAAGCCTGAGAGCTCTTCTTAGCCATCCCATGTGAAGCCCCTACAAACACTGAGTGTTCAGTTGAACATAGCCGCAGTCCCGGGTCCCTGAGGACCTCCGGCAGCTCAGCTTTCCCCTCCGAAGGCAGAGAAAGGGAGGAGATCCGGCCTTCGTCCCTGATTCCAGCTCCCCGGGAACTTTTGATGTTGGTAAGACCAACAAGGGGGCAGATGGAGAGGCCCTTCATGGGCTGGAAAGGCCTCGGCTCAGGCATCCTTTGCAGGCTTTCCTTAGGGTGGCCACAACCATAAGAACGGGAGAAGAAGATGCCAGTTCTGCAGCTGGCCCATGTTTGCAAGGGAGGCAATATAAGAAAACTGGAAGGAGGAGGAGGAGGGGGAAGAAGAGGAAGAGGGGGGAGGAGGAGGAGGAGGAGGAGGGGGAGAGTATGCATTTGCTCTTAAAGCTTGGTCTTGTGCAGCTTGAATTCGCCTCTCTGTGTCTTTCTTCAACTTTCTTGCTCTTAGCCATTGCTCCCTCTTGTTATCTCTTAAGAAGACAGAAATAGACAGCAAATGCCCTCTCTTCAAAGAAGCTGAAGAAAGAGCGGACTGCCTAGTCAGCTACTTTAAAAAGAGTGCAGAAACTGACTGCAAACAACGGTATAACAAACAGCAACAGGGATGCATTGGAATATTTGCAACAGATATTTCCCTGCAAGCAAGAATTGGCGGGACCATAAACTAAACAAAATAACTGAAAACAAAGTAGCTAAAGTGTTCTGGGACTTTAGAATTCAATCAGAAGAGCAACTGCCACACGACACCCCAGACTTAATACTTGTTTACAAGAAAGACAAAAAAAAAAGTCTGGACAGTGGAAGATGCAGTAACTGGAGAGAGCAGCATAGAAGCGAAAGAATTGGAGAAAATCACAAAACCAAATATAAAAGGACTGTAGGAAAATAAAGCAAAGGTAGTAGCAATAGTAATAGGTGCCTTAAGGGCAATCCCCAAAAATATAATTGACAAAATCACCACCAGCCAATTGCCAAAGATTTGGAGTAACCAACACTGTCAAAGAGCGACATCTGTGACTCTGAGACCGACGGCTGCCAAATATCTCTCAGACAGGCTGGATGCTGGAGAAGAGGCTAGTCCGTGTAAAGCCAAGGGCAAAAGGCACACAACTTGTTGTGGTCTGCCAGTGGCCTGCGGAGCTGGCAGCAGAGTTGGACAGTGAGGAGGTTGGGGAGGAGCATGGACCAGTCCTGGAGTCTGGGGAAGGCTTGGATGAGGGCTCTGTGTTAGAGGCAGAGAAAGGGCCATCTGGGAGGTATGTGCTGCCTCTGGAGCCTCCGGAGTCGAACCTCAGCAAGGCAGAGGAAGAGGGGGAGCCTGTTCCCAGTGCATGCATGTGCACAGCTACCAGAAGGCAAGAACAGTTAAAACAAAAGGGTCGACTCAGGAGTAGGGCTTGGATATGATTGGCCCCTCCCATAAAACTTAAAAGAGGAGCAAAGGCACGTGGACCTTTGCAGGAAGCAACCTTGTTAATTCCGTTCAGTTTAAAGTCTGAAGCTCTGTTTGATTCTGGACTCCGTGTGGCTTTGCCAATTAGGTCTTTGGCAGCATGTCAAGGGAGATAAAGGTGGGTGATTATCAGTCTTAACCTGAAGGACTCTTTACAACTATTTGGGACTCATCTGTGAATGAACAGAATTCACAGCTGTGGCAATAAAAGAGGTTTTGGGGACTACTCGTGTGTTTTACTGACTCAGGAAGCTTAGGTCAGAACACAACTAGACTATGGTAACACAGCAAATCCACTCAAGGGGTAGGGTAAATTCAGCAGGTTCTCAGCCTCTGCCTGAGCTGCACCAATAAATGCACATTTAGTGATATAGTTAGAGATGATATCAATCCCAAACCAGTCAGACAATTTTATGGCTTAACAGAATCAAGGCTGTAAGTTGGCCTGACCATTTTACTGTTTCAAACATCCACCAGGAGAGAGTCCAGTCATTCAAACAGAATACTAAAACATTTTTCAGACCGTTCTGAACCTTTAAGCTTTGGAAAAGGGGCTCCTAACTGCTCCACCCCACAGTCTCCATGAATGGCCAAAGTCCCTGATCAGATAAGAGTGCCCTGGCCAAAGGAGCAAGCAGGTCCCAGCAGCCGGTGGCCAGATGCCCTGCAGCCACTCGGCCCAGGCAACTTTCTCTCCTTCTAAATGGGCTGCAGTGGTTGCACTTGGAAAATCCTCTCTCTCGACCTCTAAATTGTGCGGTTCCAATCAGGAGAACTGATTTTAAAGCTACCATTTAAATAGGCCATAAGATGAGAACATACAGAGAAAGCCTGGCTGATTTTGCTGGAAAGACTAGAAGAATGTGACGTCTTTAGAGTGCTGTTCAAAATAATCTGGGAAAGTATGCATGGACAGAATCAATACCGCTTTGCTTGAGATTTGACAGCAAAGAAAATACAGTATCTATTTTGTTTATTCTTGGTGGCTTGAATATATAGATATTTGCTTGAAAAAACATCCCCTTTGGCACTGACTTTACAACTTGCATGCTTTAGGTTTATTTAATCAGGAGCTACAGGGTAAACCTTAAGTAAACCTAGGGCTTTAAATATCATTGTGGCTAATGCATGAAAGCTAATTTAATTTTATAAATCAAGTAAATGTGGGCTGAAAGTTCACTATTGTGCAATACAATAAGGAAAAATAAAACTTTCCAACAAACGTAATAGAAGGGGAGGGGGGGGGGGAAATAGCAAATTCTTTAGACAAAGAGAAAAATGCCTCTAGGTTATGAGACTAACTCAGACATTCGTAAGAATTCCTGGTCTTTTTCTTTGGATAGCTTGAGGAAAAAATCTTTAATTTGCATAAAGATGATTTCTCCAGCTGTCCAGTGAAAGACACAGCAACTGGATCCCTGTGGCTCTCTCCCCTCTTCCTTCTGCTCAGGTTTAGGATCCTGTAGAGATCATCCTTTAGGGGATTTACTGCTTCACCAAGGCAGTTGCTGTGCTGGGACATATGCTGGCTAATGCTGAATTGCAACTCAGGATAAGAGGCCAGGGAGGCAGGAACGCTGGTCTTCACTTTCCAAACATCCCACGCCCCCATTTCCTTGCCAACTAAACTATGTCCCTCTAGGCTATTGTACTCAAAGTATTCTTCAAACCGCATAGTAGGTTGTGATACAAGCTGCCTAGAGTTTGTGGCAGTGGATCCAACTCACTCTCTCCCACATGGTTGCAGTGAAGGATTGCTCTGTTCCTGGGTCCACAGGGAGCAAGGCGGGTCATAGGAGTCATGATATGATCATGCATGTTTGCACAGTGATGTTTTGTTGTGTGTAGCATCGTCCTAACTTGAGTCAGACAAATACATGTATGGAACAGTCTCTCCTGGGCACACTTATTGGGGAAGTGAGATTTAAAATGTTCTCTGAACTTTTGGCAGAGAGAAGTTTCTAACGGGTTTCCCCTATTAATTTTAATGCATTTTTGAAAAAACAACCTTATAACTTTTATTTGGAATTTTATTGTAATTTATCATTGTGTGTGTGAATGAATATGATATTCTATAGTGTTATTTTAGGTCATGTTAATATTCCCTCATTCCATTGCTCCAGGCAAAAGATGGTATCTCTAAGGTAGCAGATTTTCACAGAGTTAAAGGGAATTTTCTTTAGGACTTCAGCCACGAAAATCCAGAAAGAATTGCCTCTGTATTGAGATTAATGAAGAACAAAAGCCTCTTTAGACCCAAACTGGACTGGTGCAATTGAAGTCTACTAACAACAATTGAGGGCATTTCATAAACTGGTGCAAGCTGGGGTTGGTTTTTTTTATAAAAGTTTTTTATTTTATAGACAAACAAACATATAGTAAATAATCAATCATTCAGTGTATCATCTGAGGGCATCTTTTATGTCTTCTTCCTACTTCTCCGCTATTTATCATATCTTAATATTATTTCATTTGTTATTTATTTATTTATTTATTTATTTATTTCGATTTTTATACCGCCCTTCTCCCGAAGGACTCAGGGCGGTGTACAGCCAAGTAAAAATACTATATAAACATTAAAAGAAATTAAAAAAACATATTATAATGTGGCCGAAATATTAAAACAATTTAAAATCTTAAAATATAAATAACCCCAATAAAATTTCAATCCAGTCCCGCTTGAATAAATAGGTGTGTTTTCAGCTCACGGCGAAAGGTCCAAAGATCAGGTAATTGACGCAAACCAGGGGGAAGTTCGTTCCAGAGGGTAGGAGCTCCAACAGAGAAGGCCCTGCCCCTGGGGGCCGCCAGCCGACATTGTCTGGCGGACGGCACCCTGAGAAGGCCCTCTCTGTGTGAGCGTACGGGTCGGTGGGAGGCAAAAGGTAACAGCAGGCGGTCCCGTAAGTACCCGGGTCCTAAGCCATGGAGCGCTTTAAAGGTGGTAACAGAATCTTGAAGCGCACCCGAAAGACCACAGGAAGCCAGTGCAGACTGCGCAGGAGTGGTGTTACATGGGAGCAACGAGTTGCTCCCACTATTACCCGCGCAGCTGCATTCTGGACTAACTGCAGCCTCCCACATTTCTTACTTTTCTATCAATACATTTATCTATCTT
This sequence comes from Ahaetulla prasina, assembly GCF_028640845.1. Classification (NCBI taxonomy): domain Eukaryota; kingdom Metazoa; phylum Chordata; class Lepidosauria; order Squamata; family Colubridae; genus Ahaetulla; species Ahaetulla prasina. The sequence continues at coordinate 94,385,379 of NC_080546.1, forward strand.
CTTTCTCTTCTTTCTTCTTCACTCATATCATTATAACATTATCCTATATATATATCTTCTCTAACCAATGGTAAAATTGTCTCCATATCTTAAAGTATTCTGATTCCTCTCTTTCTTTAATTGTCAAAGTCAATCTATTCATTTCTGCACAGTCCAATATTTTCTTAATTACTTCTTCCTCTGTAGGGATTTTCTCTGCTTTCCATCTTTGCGCAAATATTATCCTTGCTGCAGTTATGACATGTATAGTCAAATATGTATTTTCTTTATTAAATTTCTCTGGTAAGATACCCAATAGGAACAATTCAGGTTTTAAATCCATATGTTGTTGTATCATTTCTTCTAACCATGTTTTAATTTTAATCCAATAATTTCTCACTTCTGGACACGTCCACCACATGTGATAATACAATCCTGGTGTCTGATGGCATTTCCAACATTTAGCCAATTTATCTTTAAACATTTTTGCCAATTTTTCAGGTGGCATGTTTATATTGATTCTCTTTATACCCTATGGACATTGTTAATTTATAATCCCTTTCCCATAGCTGCTGCCATTTATCTAACTCAATTGAATATCCAATTTTTTTTACCCAAGCTATCATTGTTTCTTTTACCTGTTCTTCTTCTAGTTTAATATTAAGTAAGTGAATATATATATATATATATATATATGTAGATCTTTGGTTGTTCGGGTTTTCTCCCACGTAAAATTGGAAGTGTCTTGGCGACGTTTCGACGAAGTCTCATTCGTCATCTTCAGGCTTCAGCTTCGTGCTTCTGGGAGCAATGAGAAAACCCGAATAACCAAAGATCTTCATACAAACACCCGCGAAAACCTCAGAAAACAAATATATATATATATATATATATATATATATATATATATATATATATATATATATATATCTAGGTCTTTGGTTTTTCGGGTTTTCTCCCGTAAAATTGGAAGTGTCTTGGCGACGTTTCGACGAAGTCTCATTCGTCATCTTCAGGCTTCAGCCGTGCTTCTGGGAGCAATGAGAAAACCCGAACAACCAAAGACCTATATACAAACACCCGTGAAAACCTCAGAAAACAAATATATATATATATATATATATATACATATACATATATATATATGTAGGTCTTTGGTTATTCGGGTTTTCTCCCGCGTAAAATTGGAAGTGTCTTGGCGACGTTTCAACGAAGTCTCATTCGTCATCTTCAGGCTTCAGCTTCGTGCTTCTGGGAGCAATGAGAAAACCCGAATAACCAAAACCTGAATAGCCAAAGACCTGCATACAAACTCCTGCGAAAACCTCAGAAAACAAATATATATATATATATATAAAATATATATATATATATATATATATATATATAGGTCTTTGGTTTTTCGGGTTTTCTCCCGTGTAAAATTGGAAATGTCTTGGCAACGTTTCGATGAAGTCTCATTCGTCATCTTCAGGCTTCAGCTTCGTGCTTCTGGGAGCAATGTGTGATCGCAGCTGTTTCTTCCTTTTAACTGCTAGTGGGGGTTTGAACTGATTGGGTGGGAGGTTGGCTGTGCTCTGGTTGGATGGGGTTTTTTTGTGCTCTGATTGGCTGGGGGTGTGTCCTGTTTGGGTGGGGGCTTGGTTGTGCTCAATTTAGTCTGTGTTGCAGGGGGATTTGAGCTGGTGAGCTGCATAGCTGTTGTTTGGCTTTGTGGTGGTGCTACATCTTCATAGTGGGTGTCAGTCTGCTGCATGTATGGATTGGAGGGGTTTGAAATGGCTAATGTTGCAGCTGCGGTCTGGCTTCTGGTCCTTGGTCGTGCTTCATGATCAGTGTGGGTTTGGGTCTGCTTTCTGGGTGGATGTGCGGTGGTGACATCCTGTGTGGACCTCGTGAGTGTGGGTCTGGTGTCATTCCTCGTGTTAGGGACTCGTTTGTCAATAAGGGCGGATTTCCAAATGGCTGGTAGGCGGGAGGTATCATCTCGTTTGTTCATGCTGTGTGGGTGTTTTTCTATCTCAATGGCTTCTCTGATTATTCTGTTGTTAAAGTGTTCAGTTTTGGCGATAGTTCTGGTCTTTTTAAAGTCAATATCATGTCCTGTGACTTTAAAGTGTTGTACCAGGGAAGAAGTTGGTTCCTCTTTTTTGACTGAGTTCTTGTGTTCTTCAATGCGTGCACTGTTATTTGTTATTTGTAGTATCTCTGTTTTTATCGCTTTCTTTGTGACTCTTACATGAACTTCCCTCGCCAATTTATTTCTCATTGCATATCTTGGGTGTATTCTAAATACTTCGTCGATCTGATTTAATATCTTCACCTTAGGTTCTTCCATCACTTCTGCCAACATCTCTGCCATCACATCTGGTAGGTTTTCCCCTTTCTCTTCCTCTATATTTTGAAATCTTAGGTAATAATCAGAATGATCCATCTCGAGTGAAATAATTGTTCTCTCTTGATTTTTATCCACTGATGTCAATCTTTCCTCTAGTTCTTTCACTCTCTTTTCTGCCAAATCTGCTTTTTCCTCTACTTTTTGAATTCTTTCTTCATTTTTCCCAATCATCTCTTTGACTTCTATTAAGTCCTCTTTCAAATCGTTGTGAAGCGTCTGTATGAGATTCTGATGTTTTTTGTGTTTCTGTCATAGAGGGACTTGCTGATGAATGCAGTTGTGCTGTGAATTTCTTCGTCTCTTAAAGTTGTATACACCCAATTTGTAATCCACTTATGTTTTCTATTTATACTCCAAGTATCTAATCCACCCCATTGGATGGACTAGAAAAAATACAAAAGTAAAAAAATAAAAAAAATAAAAAAGAAGAGAAAAGGAAAATCCAATCAGCCACCCAAAAATGACGTCAAGAAAAAGAAAAATAGAAAAAATCCTGAAGAAAAGCCAAAAAACAAAAACTAATTGCACCATAAAAAAGATAAAAAATAATGCACAGTTATCCTTCTTCAGGCTCTTCTTGCCTTAATCCAAATTCTTTTATGTTTTAAAGATCTTATCCACACTTTTTCCCACCAACAAATAGTAGACAAAAGAGAGGCAAAAAAAAAAAAGTTAAAAACTCCAATTCCAAAACAAAAATCTTCCAAAGACTCAAACAAGCAAATAAAAAGTAAAAAAAAGATAAAGATAAAAGTTCACAAGGTAAAAACAAAGTCAACACTCCAATCTCTTTTTTCGTTTCCAGTATGTCTTCTCTCTTGAACATCTGTTTTCTTATCAGTCCAGCCAGTTTTGTCAAGGTCAACTTTAAATCTTATATCCAATTCAAAGTCTTTTCTTTTCTGCCACTAGATGGCACTGCAGTATATTTCATTCCATCAAACTAAACAGTTTCAAATTTCAATTCTTTTAAGTCATTTCTATTCACTTCAAATTCATTTATAATCATTCCATCTTTCTCAAAATACTCAATCACTTTTCTATCTCTTCTTAATTCAAATCCGCTCTTTTAAATCAAATCCCACACTTTTTATATAGTTCATTCAAAAAAACCTTTTTTTTCCCTTTGGACTTTCGCTTTCCTCACCACTCCATTACCAGAAGTAGAGAGCCGATACACACCCGCTCTCTCTCCTTGCTTTAAGCCACTTTCCACTCTATCGATTGATTCCAAGTGGGTTTGAAAAGAAACTGTTAAATATAAATATATATTAATTAATATATTATAAATATATAAAAAGCCAGGTTCTCACCCAGATGATGCACCCTGCCTCTGCTTTCTCCACTCCATTGTGACCGCCCCAGCTTCTTACCGGCTCCGTATGGCCGTCATCTCAGATGTCCAGTTCAAGAAGCTACTTCTGACTAACCAGGGAATTTGTGGTTTCCCTGTGTTAATCAGTTCATGCTCCTCTTGTTCGCCATCCCTACAAGACAGTTTAGGTCAATTAAACTGTTTAATTAAATCAAACAACTGAGATGTCAACAATTCTTCAGGAGCCCCCAAAGAACACATTGTCTTGCTTCGACGCTGGTCACGCCCCCTGAAGCTGGGGTTTGGATGTTTGATGAAAAGATTCAATCAGGAATTTCAACACAAAAACTGCTAACTTGGTTAGAAGGTAAGAGAATTCATATGCTGCCAATCTGTCTGCCTGGAACCATTCACTGTCTTTAGCTGCATGATATATATAATCTTTGTTTGATTGTCCTGTTAAGTTCAGCAAAAGAAAAATTTCTCAGGTCCTCAAGATTTATTTGAAATGATATTTCAAATATACTGTATTTTTCGGCATATAAGACGCACTTCCCCCCCTAAAAGAGGGTGAAAATTTGGGTGCGTCTTATACACTGAATGTAGCCCCACCTGCCAGCCCCCACCCTTTGGCCTCTGTGCATCCTCTCAAATGGAGCTTTTGGAGCAAAAGGAGAGCCTCTCAAACAGCCTCCAAAAGCTCCAAAAGCTCTGTTTGAGAGGTTATCTTTGCAGCCTCCAAAACAGTGGTAGGTTTCTACCAGTTCGCCCCAGTTCAGGCAAACCAGTAGTGGCAGCAGTGAGAGGCTCCACTCACCTGCCCAGATGTCATTACGGATGCTCTGCGCATGCACAGAAGGTTCTGCCCATGTGCACAAGCACCACACGTGAGCAAAGCAAGCGCACGCACATGCTCACAGTTCTGAACCAGTAGCAAAGTGAAGTAAATCCCACTACTGCTCCAAAAGGTCCATTTGCAAAGGAGCTTCTCTTTGCAAAGGCAGCCTCTCTGAAACAGATCTTTCAGACAGTGAAAAAGCAAGGCGCAGAGGCCAAAATGGCAACCAGATCAGCTGCTGCCTTGTCAGACCGGTTCCGTCCTTCCCCTGCTGTACTCACTGGAGTGCTTTGCAATGATCAGCTGCATTTTTAAAGCTGTGTATCTGTTCCAAGGAGGTGTGTGTGTTGCTAAAGTTCACTTCTGCGAACAGCTGATTGGAGGTATTCCGGGAGGCAATCCATCCACCAATCAGCTGCTCGTGCTGAATCAGACTAATGTGCTGAAGCTGACCAGGCTGTCTGCTAAGGATGCTAGCCAGATGAATACCAATTGATGCTGGTAGGCAGAGGCAGAATTTTTTTTTCTTATTTTTCTCCCCCCAAATTAAGGTGCGTCTTGTACTCTGGAGCATCTTATAATCTGAAAAATACAGTATTTGTTTTTATTTATTATAAGTTTTATTAGATATATGCTCAAGGCAACATAAATACCTCCTCCAACTTTCCCCTTTGTCCTGGGAGGTAGGTTGGCTGAGAGACCCAGACTGGCCTCTTCCTGGGTCCGCTCTATCCCATTGGCTTTCTGGTATGTCTAAAAGCCCTCTTAGGTTGCCCTTGAAGGTGGTTTCCATTAGGCTCCTACTAGAAAAGGCAGGGAGCATGCGTGGCCAGGAGGACCTTTGCACACCTTTGGGTGGCACACCAGATGCACCCATCCCTGGATCCAGAGGATCTATTCACAGTCAGTCATGCCCTTGCAACTTTTCCTCTGGATTACTGCAGCAGGTGCTACTTGTGTCTCCTCTTGAAAAGCACCTGGATATTTCAACTGTTGCAAAATGTGGCCGCGTGGGTAGTAAAAGATGCCACATATTCCACACGTGTAGCACACACCACTGCTACACAAGCTGCATTTGCTACCAGGGTGCTTCTGGGTGCAATTCCAAGTGCTGGTTATCACTTTTAAAACTTTCCAGGTCATGGGCCACGGTTTCTCCCCCATGGAACGTTTTCTTTCCATTGTTTTCTCCCCATCCAATTTGGCCTGGCAGGTTGCATGTGTTGGGGGTCCCATCAGCCAAGGAATGTCGGCTGGCAGGACCCAGGAGATGAGGCTTCCCTGGGGTGGTCCTTAACACTTCTGCTCTGTTTCCCTCCCCCAATACTCCCAACAAAGAGTCAGTCAAAGGCCTCCTTTTCTAATTTATTTACATAGATAAATGTTCTGGCCACGTCTACCCACGGGCCTGCCAAGTCTCTGGAGATAACTAGGAAATTATAGATAAGGCCAGAATTACTCACGAATATATTCTTCCCTCCATTGATACAGTTTGCCCGCGCAAATTCACTGCTTTGTCCAAGACAAAAAGCCAGGAAGTTCCGCCTCCTTTATATCCTCTGTAGATGTCACTGCATGACTCATCATTCCTTTGGCTTTGTCCCAACGCTTCCTCTGCTGCGCGCGCCGGTCACGTCTGCGCAGTCTTGCATCACTCCAAAACTGTTCTTGGGGCGTTGCCAAATCAGAAGAAGGCCCAGGAGAATCAGGCCTTGCCGGCCCCTCCTCCTCCCTTTGGGTGAGTGCCAGGGAGGGAGAGGGCCCAGGAGAAGCAGGTCTTGCTAGGTCTTCTCCCTCACTTTCTGAATCATCCGAGTCCAGGAGTCCGAGTCCAGGAACCTGGGTCACAACAACTTCTGGGCTAGCTGGAATGCTCCATGCATGCCATTTTACGATGGCCCGTAGATTACAATTTTGTGTTTCAAAAATTTAATGCAATGTTTTTGTAATAGAGTAAAACTGCCAATTTATGAAGAAGCTAGAACCAGCTGTTTGTTATTATCCCCTGTAGTGCAGTTTGCTAGATCTTTTCTCCCTTTATAAGGAGTTTTTAGAATTTATTTTATAAATATTATATATTTTATTTTAATTTTAGATTTAAATTTAATCTTCCAACTTTCATCTCAAGCAACAATATTGTTTCTAACAGGTCTTTGCCGTGGATCTTTGGCATTCTAAAATGTTACTGTGCTGAAAAAACGATGCTTAAAGGACTCTTTTAATTTATTGCATCATGTTTATGCACTTCTCAATCATAGATTCTGTGTGGTGGACAAGTGAGCAATCATTAAAGGAGGGACGGAGGATTATCTTTATTGGTCACAACTGCTCCCCCAGCCATCTGGCCATCTGCAAAACATCTCCCAATGGTTAAGTGACACCACCAGGGAAGGGCAGGGCTGATGAATGGATTTTAAGAATAGCCCACCGTATCTACAATAGTAAATAAAATCTTCAAGTCGCCCTGTGAAGTTTCTGTCATAATGCTTTGCCAGTCTTCTCCTGGGATGTTTCTGAATTTCACAAGCTAAGCCACAACCTTCAGTTTCCCACATGGTTCCCCATCCAAATTTTTGCGATTGCAAAACTGCAGCAGCAACATCTGGTAATCCTGCCTGGGACTCATCCAGGATCAAGCCTGGTTAGTACTTGGTCACCAGGGAATACTAGAACCCTAGGCCACAGTGAACCCCCAGCAAAAAAGCCGAGGAAAAGGCCATGGCAAAACACTTCCCTGCCAACAAAGCCTTGTGGTTCTCCCTACAAGTCACCCCGAGCCAAGTTTAACTCCTGGGCTTGTCTGCTTTTCATGTCCTAGGAAAGAGGCTACTCTGCAGAGGTTCTCCTTCTGGAATAATGTGCAGACAAAGCAGAGAGTATCCTGCAAGAGACAGAAATACGGATTCAGGACATGTAGCAGGAGGAACTCCAAGAGGAATCTGAGGAAAGTCTTCACTAAACAAGGAAGTGTGGAAAAACACAAAAGTTGAAGCTTTCCCAAAGTTACTGAGATCTTCCAACAATGGCCAGATAATACGGGCTTCACATCAGTGTCTAAGTGTTAAAACTGATTTAATTTCTTCTTGTAAATAATGACTACCAACCAAGCATGTTTGTTTACCTCCCTGGCAGAGATAAAAGTCTCTTCTCTGCCGAGGAGGCTCCATTTCATCTTCCTGGCTCAGACTTGGTAATCAGCAGAGAACTGGCACATCTGGAACAATTTTGGTGGGTTGATTTTTTTAAAAAACTTTTGCTCTTTAGTTATCTTAAAACTGTGATTAACACACCACTAATCCATAAACATGGAAAGTGAGCTGCCAGGAGCTTCAGTGGCCAGTGGTCAGCTCTACGGCACCCTATAAAGATGGAGGAAAAGTGTTTCCTGTAATGGGTATTTCTTTTGTATCTCTCCTTGCTGGACAAACCCCGGCTGAAAGCAGAAAAGGCAACGGCTGGAATCTGGCTTTCTCAGCTCTGTATTGATTTTGGGAAAATATTTATTCCAGCTGTTTAACATTATCTTACAGGTGTGTGTTAAAGTCTTATTTTGACTGGAGAGAGAGAGAGACCGACAGACAGACACACACACACACACACAAACACACACACACCCTTAGGGGGGCCTGGACCATTGCAGGGCCTCCCTCATCCCTGGCAGGAAAGGATGCTGGCTGGATCCTTTTCTTCCTCAGCAGCAAAATGGAACACAGGTTCTGTCCCCACTTGAGGCCTTTACTTGGGCCAAGGGTGGGTGGGTGGAAGCAGGGGGGAGAGGTTCCAGGTCTTCTGCTGCCAGATCAGGTTGTCCTCAACCGTTCTCTGCTGTTGCTCTCCATATACGGCTTCTGGGATCCTTTTCCCTGCTTGAAATGGAGGAGAAGCTCCCTCCTCTAATCTCTGTGTGTTTACTTCTCTTCCTTTTGGGTAGATACCCCATACACGTGTGAATGGATGGGCCTGTATCTGGTGAAAATGTCCTAATAAGGTAGTTTAAAAAAGGATTGTTCTGAGGGGCCATCTGTCTCCCTTCATGCCTGCCCACCCTTTGTCTGCTTAGAGTTCCATTCCTTAAATCCTTGTGAGGAGACCCAAGGAGAGGATCTTCTCTTCACAGCCCTGCCCTCTGGGACACCATCTCCCCAGAAATCCAGGCAGGCCCTGCCCAGATCTCTTTCCCTTTCGCTTGGGGTAGGATGGGTGGGTGGCGGGAATCAGGCACTTGGTGGGCATGTTGTATGCCAAAGGTGTGTTGGTTGTTTTGTTCTACCTGGACAATGGTCACTCTTTTCGGTTCCTTATCAGGTCAGTGTGCTTTTAATACTATATGCCACTCTGAGGTATTATGAAATCAATGGACTGACAAATCTGGTAAGTATAAATTAAAATTAATAGTGCTTGTTTGATAAGACCTTCACTATCTGTCTTCTGACACCAGATATGAAATTTTGGTTTATATATCGCAACAGTGACAGTTGTAAGGGGACGCTAGAACTGCAGGCAAGAAATTTTCTCCACTCCAGCAGTTTGAGCCTGGCTCTTTGAGATGAGATCAGCTCCCACCTCTCGGTGAGAGGCCGTAATAAGCCAATAATCAAAGCATCTGCCTCTTTTACCTCCTTTCTCTTCCAGACAGCCTCTCATCCTGTTCCTCCTTTTGTCTTGGAGCATGCCCAGTTACAGAACTGAGGTTGCTTCTGTTGGTTGCCAGAAAAGAGGGGCATGAATGGAGGACTCTCCTTTCTTAAAAACAAAGACTGGATCATTCCTCCACTACAGAGTGTGGCTTTCCAAACCAGCACAAGGGGGCTCCTTCCTTCCAAAACTATGGCTGGCTTTTCCCAATTCACCCTGTAAATGCCTGGGATGGCCTCCCTCCCACTAAAGGCAAGGCAGGAGGAGCTGTTTTGAGAGCCTTTGCTCCTGTCAACAAAGCAGGCCTGACCCTCAGCATAAATATGTACCACAAATGACTACCATGATCAGGAAAAACAAACTATCCATATCAATAAAAAAGCTTCAATCAAAAAAAAAATCCCGCTGGAAAAGAAACAAAAAAGGCTATGTTGCAAATTTCAAAAACCGCTACAGAAATATATGCAACCAAATAAAAACTGAATGCACAAATTACCACACCAAGCAAGAAGAGAACCTTCTGCGCACAAATTCCAATCGTGCCTTTTATAATTTTGTTAACAATAATCTTAAAGACCCAAGATCCATCCCTCCACTAAAAGATTCTAACAACAAAGAATGCAATGACGAAACAGTCAAAGCAAACCTCTTCAACATTTTCTTTGGCTCAGTTTTTGTTAACTCCGATAACACATATCCGACATTCCACAAACGTACCAGCAATTATTATGATGCCCTAACTCATATAGATTTCACAGAAGATAACGTTGGAAAAGCTCTTCATAACTTAAAACCATCGCTATCTATTGGACCCGATGGACTATGTGCATACTTCTTAAAAAAACTTTCCATTAATATAGCTGAACCCCTAAGTATTATCTTTGATAAAGCTTTCACTACCAGTTCCCTTCCCAAACTTTGGTCACCAGCCACAGTCATCCCTATCTTCAAAAAAGGAGACCCCAGCTTAGTCGAAAATTACAGACCGATCTCTCTTTGCTGCGTCACCTGCAAAGTCATGGAATCAATCATCAACCAATCCATTACTTCACACTTAGAAACTAACAACCTACTCTCCAATAAACAATTTGGTTTCAGGAAAAAATTATCATGCAACTTACAATTTCTCCACTGTAAAAACATATGGACTACAAATCTTGATCAAGGCAAATCAATAGATGCAATCTACATAGACTTCTGCAAAGCTTTTGACTCAGTAGTACATGATAAACTTCTCCTAAAACTAACATCCTATGGCATCTCAGGACCCCTTCACAAATGGATATCCGCTTTTCTGTCTAACAGACAACAAGTGGTCAAAATTGGCAATGCTTTATCAAATCCTGTTCCTGTCAAGAGTGGTGTTCCTCAAGGCAGCGTCCTTGGACCAACACTCTTTATACTATACATTAATGATCTTTGTGACCACATATCAAGTAATTGTGTTCTCTTTGCTGATGATGTCAAACTATTTAATACCACAGACAACACTTCTATCATTCAAAACGACCTTGATCATCTAACTGCTTGGTCTAAAAATTGGCAGCTCCAAATTTCATCCAGCAAATGCTCAGTCTTACATATAGGAAAAAAGAACCCAAACACTAAGTACATACTAGATGGACATTACCTTACTGACAACCCCCATCCCGTTAAAGACCTTGGAGTTTTCATGTCAAATGATCTAAGTGCCAAAGCCACTGCAACTACATAGCAAAAAAAGCTCTAAGAGTTGTAAACCTAATCTTGCGTAGCCTCTTTTCCAAAAACACCACACTACTAACCAGAGCATATAAAACATTTGCTAGACCAATTCTAGAATACAGCTCGCCTGTTTGGAACCCTCACCACATCTCTGACATCAATACAATTGAACGTGTCCAGAAATATTTTACAAGAAGAGTTCTCCATTCCTCTGAAAACAACAAAATACCTTACCCCACCAGACTTGAAATCCTAGGCTTAGAAAGCTTGGAACTCCGTCGCCTCCAACAAGACCTAAGTTTAACTCACAGAATCATCTATTGTAATGTCCTTCCTGTTAAAGACTACTTCAGCTTTAATTGCAATAATACTAGAGCAACTAATAGATTTAAACTAAATGTCAACCGCTTTAATCTAGATTGCAGAAAATATGACTTCTGTAACAGAATCATCAGTGCTTGGAATACTTTACCTGACTCTGTGGTCTCTTCCCATAATCCTAAAAGTTTTATCCAAAAACTTTCTACTATTGACCTCACCCCATTCCTAAGAGGACCATAAGGAGGGTGCATAAGCGCACAAACGTGCCTACCGTTCCTGTCCTATTGTTTTTTCTTTTCTTCTTCCTATATATATGCTTATACCTCCTTATATTTACTCATATATGTGTTTATATGCTATATAATCTTTTTGTATGATACCTACATATATTGTTGTGACAAAATAAATAAATAAATAAATAAATAAATAAATAAAATCCTTGCTTTTCCGGCACCTTTTCCCTTCCCTTGCTCTGCTTATGCATCTGAAGGACCTAAAGGGAGCCCTGAGGATGGAGCAGGTCTTTGTTCCCTCAGTCCACTGCAACAATCAATCAGGAGCCCCTGGGAAGTTCCCCAGCCCCCTTTCCTTTTGTTTCCCAGAAACCAGTATTAAGGGCAAGAGTTGTCTTACCTTCATGCTGGTAGAGAATCAATATTTCCTGCTTATGAAAATATTATTTTGATTCCAAATACTAACAACTCCTTGATCCAACTTAGTCCTCCATGTGCAGAGGTTGGCTGGGATGTCACTTTGGGGGATTTCAGAATAAGGTACTTGACTCCAGAGGACCCTTGCCAGGCTAATCTTTCAGGCAGGTGTTAGCAGTGTATTTTTTATGGGCAGCCCTTGCAACAGATCCAAAAATTACAAAATACAGTTGTGAGAATGCTGGCAAGTATAAATATCAGGCATCCTGAAAACAGTGCAGCACTAGTTTTCTTATATTAGAGCTGGAATTAAAATAGCACTACCCTATTCGGATTGCAAAAATGCAGCTATCCTTTAGATGGCGGTAACAAGTTATAGAAAGGGCTAGTTGATTGCTGCCATCCAGTGGTCATCTGAATTGTTATAGTTGAGAAATGGTTTTGCAGTTGTGATTCAGTCATAAACCATGTTTTTCATGCCTACCTGACATCAGTCGGAAGTGCTATCAATACCAACTCAGAGTTCCTCGAAATGCTTACTTGTACCCTCAGTCATAATAGCTCACCAGCCTGGCCTTCTTTTATCTCCCCTCAGATTTTCTAAGCATCAAAACCTTCTCTGGGAATCTTCGCCTTCTCATTATGTGTGCAAAACATGTAAACTTCAGCTACATATTAATATTTACCACAGCAATCAGGTTTCACTTCATTGACAAATCAATTATTTATTCTTTTTGTGGTCCAAGCTCTTCCCAAGCATCTTCTTCAGTAACATGGCTGGCAGGCATCACTTTCTCTTTGTTCAGCCCTTCAGGTGGTCAAACTTTCACAGCCAGAACATACAGTTGGAAAAACCCACAATCATCCTAATTTACACATCCCACTTTTCTAGTGCATCTCTGAGCAAAGTTTAAGATTTTGGTTCTCAAGTCCTTAAATGGATTCAGAACAGATACTTGATGTGGAAGCAAAGGAAAGGAAAGAAGAAATATGAATCTTTTTGGCTGTATTTTGAGACGTTTGTGTTTGGATGTCTTTAAATATTAGATAGGTGAATGAAAACGTTTTCAGTGTTTTCATAAATTGTTAATGTCCTTATGTTTTAAAAGTCTTTTTAATGGGTAATACACATTTACTGATTTTATTAGTCTGCTGCTTTCATGGCTTAGTTTGCAGTCTTTAACTGCTTTTAAACTATTGGTGAGTTAACTTTGTTTTTATTTGCATTTGAAATATTATTGTGCATAGTAACTATTTGGGTATGAATTTGAGCTGTTCTGGAAGGAGGAACAATGATTTGCTCTAATCTTTTTCAGTGTGGCTTATCCCATCCGTCCCAATTCCATGAAGTGGATCCCCATTCAATCCATTCAGCCTCTTCAGCTTAAGACCCTTCGCCTTTTCTTGCCCAGAAATGCAGACTTCAACAGATATCACCAGAAAAACCCCGAGAACCCCCTAAAAAGAGAAATCCCCCTTTAAAAGCTTACCACTGATTTCTAGAAAGAGGTTTATTTGGGGACAGGTCAGGAGAAAATAGCAGAATCCCAAAGAAGGTGAGTGAGGTCCCCTGATTTTGGCAGATCTGCAGCTGGGCTGAGTGACCCAACTCCGGGTCCCTGCCCTGAACCCTTCGAGATTCCTTAATGTGGAGCACCCAGGGATCTCCCAACCCCTCTGTCCCTGCTGTTGCTGCTGCTCACACAGGGGTGATTCAGTGGCTAACTTAGGTGAAGCCAGTGATAAAGGAACGGGCAAGACCTATAGCAGATGATAACAACAGTGCTCTGAAAAGGTTCTTTTTCCTAGATAAACAAACCCCCCTCCCTCTCTTTCGCGGTTACTGTTGGCGCCTCCCCAGCGTTCCCTTCCAGGAATTCCTTTGCTCTCCTTAAAACACCCTCCCCCCGACTTCTTTAGCCGGCTCTTTTCCAACTGTCAGCTAATTACACAGTTGCCTCTCCAGTTTAAGTCGTCAAAGACGTCTCCATCACTTTGTTCCTTTTGGGCCGCCTCTCCTATTGTGCTCCTCGGACGCCCAACAGGGCCGATATTAACTCTCCGTTAATTATACCCCCTTCTTCCTTTCAGCCCCGGCCAATCCCGGGGGCAGGTAGGCGGCTGTCCCCTCGCCTTCATCACTGTCGCTGCCCACAAAGGGATCAATGAAGACGCCTCGCGTCCTGTCACCTCCGTCGGACACGCCCAGCCCCCCCTGCCTCTGCGAAGGGAGGGGGAGAAGCCCGGCTTTGAAGTGCTAATCAGACCGACGACCTCGCCCGCTCGCTTGCCCGGAGGGTACAGCCAGGCTCAGCGGCGCCTCCCGAGGCCACCGGCCCTTCTCCTCCGCCCGCCGCAGGACGCGGCAGACCATCCATGCGCTCGGACCAAGGCCCTTCCCGGCCGAGCGGGAGGCTGAACCGGGCCAGGCGGTGCGCTCGCTCCTCTTTCGCGGAGAAGGTGGTGGGAAGGATCCTGAAATGCTCCTGGAGAAAGGAGGGAACCCCCTTCTCCAAGAAGGAGAGACAGAAAAGGTCGCTGGGGCAGTGGTGAAAATGAATCTCTGCCCCCCCCCCCAACAAATACCGTGGCCCTTTGCTAATAAGGGGCGGGCTGGGGAAAGGGGCTTGGGTGTGTGTGTGTCTCCTGACAGGTTGATTGAATCTTTGTTTGGTTTATGACTGAAGGGAGGAAGGTGGGGAGACTGTGAATGGCTTGGAAGCTATAATGTAAGAATAAAATTGACATTAATTTCCTTTTCTACCTAGTTTAGGAGTACCTTTACCTTCTGAAAACTGTTACCTCCAGATGGTAAAAGAAGCATCTTGGCCCTGCTGGCTGGAGGGCAACCTCAAAATTCACTAGTTGCACAATACCTAAGATCAGCTCCCCACCCACCCCATGTAATCATCTCCTCCTCTGCCTCAGCTATGGACAGTGAAAACTAGAAAGCCCCAAAGTCGGACTAGAAGACCTGAGCCAGTAAGCAGAGAGAGAGGCTGTAGCCTCAAATGGGCAGCTGAGCCTGGCAAAGAGCAGGAATAAAGAAACACATCACATGTGGAATGGAGCATAGCGTTCATGGTAACCTTAATCAAACCATCCTTTTTTCTTGAGGAAAATCAGATTGTCTTCATGGTAGGTGAGTTGGCAGCCATAGAAACCTATTTAACAAATAATAAAGAGACATTGGCTTTGTCCCTGAAGGTTTGGTATAGTCTGACACACAACACAAATGAGTCTCCATCTTGGAATTCTCTTTGAAGTGCAAATCTCATGGCTATCCTAGTGGTTAGCGTTATCTGTTTTTTTCCCCCACTACCTGTTTTTTTAACACTTTGGCTCCTAAACAAGGTGAAAGCTGGCACAATTTCTTGTGCCATCTGGCTGGTCCTAACAACAAAGCCAGCAATGGAGACTGAAACAAAGTTGTACCTGATGCTGAAGGAGACCTGGCCCACCATAAAAAGAAAGGCTGCGAGGTCCCACCAAGGGCAAGTGGACCCAGTCCAGGGAACAAAACCCAACCTGCTGTTGCAGAACCCACCTAGGAGGCCATTGGAGTGAGCCTTCCCAGATCCAGACCGTTCAGAGATGGGGGCAATGTAATAGCCACACCTCCTACCCCCCCCCACTCCTTCTACTTCCTTCTAGCGATAGTCTGGGTTTGGAAAATGGGCTTCTGAAGTCCTAATTTGGAACTCACACAGGGTACGTTTCTAGCAGTTCCCATTTCCAATTTCCAACATTAATCAGGACCCACAATGGCAATTAGATTTCCTTACTTTTGTCTCCCAGAGCAGGGCATGACAACTCACATTTAGGAGAGGGAAGGGCAGACATTATTGCTTAGGTTTTCTGTGCAGACATGAAGCTAATGATGCTGTAAGCACCACTGAGTTTCTTCAGATGCGGGTGATGAAACTGATGGTGTCATTGCCAGAAATTTGCTGGAAAATGTCCACTTCAGTCATAATATCAATGATGGGATTAATCAGTTCATGTTAACATGGTGATTATCCTAAAGCAAAGAAGGAACATTTCAAAAGAGTAATCCAGCCTGAGAAAGTGAGGCAAAACTGTTTGGGCTTCCAGAGAGGTCATGGCTGAATTATCACAAAACTCTCTTTATTCAAAGCAGATGCTTATTATGATTAATTTAGTGTGAAAAGTGAACCAACATGCCTATAACCAAGACTGTCTCCTCAATTATGTAATAAGACACCTCCTCATATCCACCAAGGATGATTGTTATTTTCCTAGGGGCTCTAGAGCCACAATTTGCCAAAATCCTCCTCCTCTTCTTCCAATGTTTTTGATGGTATCATACTTCAGAGGGTAAGCCAAATGACCAATAACAAAAGAATTCAAATAAACATCAAATTAAATGAAAAAAGGCATTTCTTGCTGTCTCTGTTGTGCATAACCCCTTTCTCCTCCTCCTCCTAAGAAATGGTGAGCCTGAGCCCCCTTCCTCTACAAACCTCTGGGTCTACCAAAAGCCAGGGGCCCTTCAGCTGCCCGCCCCACAAGTCAAACCGTGCAAGCACAGGGCCTTTTTTCCTTACCTCTTTTACCCAAGGGCCATGCAGGCCAAGCAGCTCAATCTGCTCTTTTGTTAGGACCCCCAGGTCGTTAGGAGACATCCTGAATGTCAAAGAGCTACCATGAAAATAGTAACCCGTGGTTTGGGAAGGCAGGACAGATGCCTAAGAGACAGCCCTGTCCTGGGAGTTTCATGGCCCCAGAGAGAGGGGCTCAGGGCCCTGGAGCGAACGGGGATGATTCCCGTTACACAACCTTGCCTCCTGCTGGGAAGGCAGGAGACCAGCAGCAGACAATTTGTGTCTCCTGTACAACATCCAGTATGGATACCAGCAGCTGTTCCAGTGGTAAGAATTCAGTCAGCACTCCCTGGCAGTCCTTGGAGGTGCCTTTGGCCATTTTCGTATTGCCATATTGGAGGACAAACACTTAAATTTTGGGGATTGAGATTACAATACTGAGACTCTTTAGCCTCAGGTATTTTTTTCTTTCAGCTCCCTCTAGTGGCCTCAGAAACACGTGAATTCCCCCCCCCCCCCCCAAAAAAAATAAAAAAATAAAACTTTAATTCAAGGAAAAGCTTGCGGACACCCAGCCTCTCATTTAAACTTGCAAGAGTCTTTGACTTTCAACTTTTATTTGCGGAGGGTCAGTGCTCAAGAGAGCACCCAATCCTGTCCCAGGAGAAATCCCTGGCTGGGGTTCCCACTTTGCAGGTAAGAGAGGGACTCTCTTCGGAAACCAGTCATAGAGGGGGAGGCAGGCAGAGGTGACATTCTTTTCAGGAGGCCTTGGAAGAACAGGTGTGTGTGTGTGTGTGTGTGTGTGTGTGTGCGCGCGTGCATGCGTGTGTATTTGTGTGGGGTGTGTACAGACAGGAATAAACTTCTTGAGGGAGAAGGCAGCCTTGCCTCCTCCTACAAGTAACAAGAGATATGTCTAATGATCCTAAGATTTTCATGTGTCCAATCAGGCTTGGCCAATAAAGAATTCTGTTCTATGCTGATTGGAGATATAAATATTTCAGTGAATAGAATATTCATGTATGGAGAGAGAAAGACACAAACAATGGATGATCCAACTGATCAATAGACAGGTAACCGAAGTTTGGTGATCTAAGACTCTAAATGCAGAACTCTGGAGTGATTGATTCATGGATACATGAAGTTTGGGAAAAACCTACAGCAAAAATAAAAACATTAAGATGTTCTGTATCCTGGCATATTTATTTATATTTCATATTTCTTAACTGCCCATTTTCCTTGCATAACATCTATTACTGATTTATAAACAATACTTGATGTATGTTTTGCAGGGCATGCAATGGTTCCACCTGCTGAATCTAACATAGGGACGAAGAGCTGACCTTGCGCTCAAGTACAATTTTGGAGGATTAATTTTATTATTGAACAACTATAGTGCTCTTGGTCAATGCAAAATGCTAATAAACCTCAAACATTAATATTTAAGAAAGTAAAACTGAGATTTTAGCTTTCTTAGGAGAATATCTATGTGTACACAATTATTGGGCAACTATTAGTGTGCAGAATTATTATGCAACTAAATGAAACCCATCTCACTATTTGCATGTGTTAAAGTGATAATAAAACTCAAAATGTACAAATAAGCATTTCTGACATTTAAAATAATAATAATAATCACTGACCAATGTAGCCACCTTTCTTTTCAATAACAGTCGTAAGCCTTCCATTCATGGAGTCTGACAGTTTCTTGATCTGTTGACGATCAACTTTTTGTGCAGCAGCCACCACAGCCTCCCAGACACTGTTTAGAGAGGTGAACTGTTTTCCTTTACCATAAATCTCCCATTTAAGAAGGGCCCACAATCTCAATAGGGGTTAGGCCAGGTGAGGAACGGGCCATGTCATTATTCTTTCATCTTTAAGGCCTTTATTGGTTAGCCAACGCAGTGGAGTTCAGCCCGTACCAGTAACTACCCTCCCTCTTGCTGGCATCTGACTCCAAGTGGAGTTCTGTGCCCATTACAGCCATACAGCCACGGTGCCCTCCATCTGGTCCATCAAGAGTAACTCTCATCTCATCAGTCCATAAAACCTTTAAAAAATTTGTCTTCAGGTATTTCTTGGCCGTCTTTCTGTTTCAACTTACATGTCTTGTTCAGTGGTGATTGGGTTTCAGCCTTCCTTACTTTGGCCATGCCTCTGAACACTGAACACCTTGTACTTCTGGGTACTCTAGGTAAGTTGCAGTTCTGGAATATGACAGCACTGGAGGATAATGGGTTCCTGGTAGCTTTACATTTGATTCTTCTCAAATCTTTGGCAGTTAAGGTGCATCTTTTTTTCTCAACACATTTCTTGTACCCTGTTGACTATTTGCAACAAAACGTTTGATGGTTCTGTGATCATGCCTCAATATCTTAGCAATTTCAAGAGGGCTGCATCCCTCTGAAAGACTTTTTACAATGTCTGACTTTTCAGGGTCAGTTAAATCTCTGTTTTGGCCCATTTTGCCTGAGAAAAAGAAGCTGCCTAATAATTAAGGACATCTTGATATAGGTTGTTGAAGTCCTTAGGCCATTACACCAATACACATCATCTGATATGCTTATATCCAGTAAGTATTCAAGTTTATACAACTTGGAGGTGGAAAATATACATACAAATAATATGGTTAAAACACTCACTTGCCTAATAATTGTGCACAGTGTACATATGCATTTCGTTCCTAAGCAAAGAACTCTGTGCTTGCTTACACCCTTACTTTCAGCCTGTTTCTCTAACCTTATATATCCATGTAGTTTTGATATATATTTCCTCTTCTAAAGTAGCAGCTCTCCATTCCATTCCAAACCGAAGAGGTTGTAGAAAAAATGCTTTTAAAAGTAAAAAAAAAAAAGTTGGCCATGCCCACCCACTCACATTACCCTCTCACCAAGCCATGCCCACAGAACTGGTAGTAACGAATTTTACATTTCACTCCTGGGTGAAATGCTCCTGGTTCGGACTGGATCAGTGGATCCGGTAGTGATGCCGGCGGGTGGTTCAGAGAACCAGTAGCAAAAATCCCTGCCCCCCCACCCGCCCATACCCAGCTGAGCTACGTGATTGTCAGTCTTTTTTTTTTATTTTTAAAATCATTTTTTCACAACCTATTCGGCCAAATAGGTTGTTAAAAATGCCTTTAAAAATATAAAAGGCTCTGATGATCACAGCTGAGCCCCATGATCATCAGAGCCTTTTTTTAACTTTTAAAACCATTTTTTCTACAACCTCTTTGGCTGAAGAGGTTATTAAAAAAATGCCTTTAAAAGTAAAAAAAAAAGGATCACGCGTCACAACTAATCGCACCCCCCCCACTGTTCTACTTATTCCATGCCTCCTTTTGGCGTGCAATGCACGCACATGAACCTTGCATTTGGTGTGCAGTGCGCAAGTGCGCATGCACGCACAGCACATATGCGCAGCCAGCAAACCGATAGTAAACCAGTTAAGATTTCACCACTGCTCTGCACAAATTTCAGGGAGTTTGATAAGCAAGATGTTTGCCAGCTTTCCTGAAAATAATTTGTATTCACTTCTACAAAGTTAACTTTGCTTATTTTGAACACAGGCCAACGGCTGTGTCTAATATTACTACCCGTAAGAAAAGAAAAAAAATCCTGACAGGATTGTTTCTTTTGCTGACAAACCTTGATTTCTAGGGAGCAGAGTAAGCTATCTGTCTCTAAAATAAAACTTAGCATTCAATTTAGCTTACCCCCGTGAGCTACCCTTCTTCCCATGGCAGAAAAGTATGGAATAAATAAAATGCAATCTTATTACAAAATCAGGGAAAAATAACTTTTTGTTCTAGTAAGAAATTGTCCCAATTGCTTCGATTGGTATGTCTAAACACTGGGGATCATCACTAAAGCAATAAAGTGTAATTCTCTGGGATTATATATTACAGTTTACATAAAAATATGTAATTCTTTGTGCAAATTAAACCGGTAGTCATTGACTTACGATCATAATTGAGCCCAACATTTTTGCTGCTAAGGGAGACGTTCGTTAGGCGAGTTTTGCCCCATTTTACCACCTTTCTCCCCACAGCTGTTATGTGAATCACTGCAGTTGTTAACTTAGTAACAGGGTTGTTAAATGACTCTGGCTTCCCCATTGACTTTTGCTTGTCAGAAAGCCACAATAGGGGGACACGGTTGCCAAAGCATCCAAATTCTGATCACAGGATCAGGGGATGCCGTAACATAAAGGGGTGCTAAACGGTCCAAAGGGGCTTTCCGTGGTGTTGTGACTTTGAACGGTCGCTAGATGAGCTGTTGTAAGTGGAGGACAACTTGCAGCCTCCTTAGAAATCATTGAAACAAAATCCTCCTCCGCCTCCCTTGTCCGAAGGATGCGTGGAAAAAGCTCCGGGAAGGATCGGGACCCTTTCAGAGAGTCGGGAGGGGGCGGCCCGGGCACAGAGGTGGGCGGGGGGGTCCAAGGCTTGCTCCCCCGCGGGGCATCTAGACGCTCCCCACCCCGCGGTCTCCGGCCGCCCTTTCGCCGGACCCTCCCCTCCCTCCGATCCTCCCCCCGCGGGCCCGGCCCCTCCTCCCCTCCCGTCATGGCGTCGGCGGCGGACATCACGGCGCTCTTCAAGGCCTCCGTCAAGACGGTGAAGACGCGCAACAAGGCGCTGGGCGTCCCGCCCGGAGGAGCCGAGCCCGCCGCCCTCTGGCCCAGGCGCGCCCCCCGGGGAAGGGGAGGCTTCTCCGCCCGCGCCCGCGAAGTGGTGAGTGGCGAAGGGCCGCCTCGCTTAGGCCGCTCCCCGCCCGGCCTCGACCCCGAGGGGGCTGCGGGGAAGGGAGCCGGGCCTCCAGGGCCTGGGTGCCCCGCTCGCCCGCGAGGCTCTCCGGGGAAGGAAGGAGCCGCCGCCGGGTTCGGCTCCAGGCCGACGGAGTGGGAGAGGGCTGCGGGGGTGGTGGAGGAGGAGGAGACCCCCTCGGCCCGGCCCAGCCCTGGAGGCTCCGGCGGTGGGTTTGGGGCGGCGAGGGAGGCCGAGCAAGGCGGGAAGCCTTGGGACGCGGCCCCGAAGGAGGAAGGCTCCGGTGGCCTTCGAACTCGGCTCCCCTTCCCGGGAAGCGGAAACTTCCTTTGGGGAGGAAGGAAGGGCCGGAGGCCAGAAGGATCCTCGCCGCCGGGCGGGACGGGAGGGGCCCCTTCCAAGGGGGGCGGGGGGCTCCCATTGTCCGTGGGGGCGCCTGGCTTTGGGTTCCCGGCCGGACCAGCGGCCTCTTTTTCTCTGCTGGTGGCTCGACTTGAGCGCCAGGACCAGCCACTCACTGTCAATCTAGGTTTAAAAGCTTTGCCTTCTGCAGAGTTTTCGTTTTAAAGATTTTTAAAACTCTAAACATTCAGTTGCCTGTTCTGATAATTTTAGATTTATTTATTATAAAAATAATAACTCAAGGCAACAATACCAAATTCTCCTGCTATTTTCCTCATAACAACAACCACCACCACCACCAGTCACTGAAACTTGTTCTGTTTCTAGTTCATATAAGTTCAGGGTGGCCACAAAGACAGAGACAACAAAGACACATTCTGAAGCTCTGTTTTGAATTCGAATCCTTCCAGCTTTTCGTGTGAATTGAGGTACTTTCCTCATTCCTATTAAGGGAAAAGCAGATACAGTTTGCAGAAATATAATCTCGAGTCCTGTGTTCTCTCGCCAGTAAATATGCGTAGACTAAAATCACAGTCACTTCCATGGTTAGTGCGTGCAGGTTGGCTTCCTTGAAAACCATGATAACCTTCAAGTAAATTCCTTCCCAACTCCTGGCCTGCCTCTTCCAAATACTCAGTCCCAATGAAATACCGCACTGCCTCCAATGGCTGTAGGTGATGTGCTGGCCAGGACCAGCTCTCTTGTTTCACTTTTTTCAGTGCTGTTCCCTGCCCTTCCCTGCATTCGTTCTGCCATCCCCATCAGGATCCTTTTTCTCAGAAAAAGGATGCTGAAGCCTGGCTGCCTCTGAAGGGCAGCTATTCCATCTGCCTGTCAAAACTGGTGATAAGGACGCACCTGCCTGCCTTTTTTTCTCCAACCTTCACCCCCTTTTTTCATGTTTACACCCTTGGAGTACTTTATTAAAAATCTTACTCATTACTAATATTTGCAGGGTGAAAATACTTTTGATAAATATTAGAATATGCCATTCTGAAAAGTGTGAATTGTCAATAGAGATTTAACACAAAATATAATAGGTTTATAATAAGAGCAGATTGCAACTGATACTTTGCTGTAATGAAAATTATAACAACTTTATTTCCTGGGTTTCTGCCTTTCCAGGGGCCAGTTTTGTGTCCAGATGAAGGCAGAATTGAATTTTATTTGCAAAATTACAATACAGGTAGTCCTTGACTACTTACGACACTTGCAGCATCCCCATGGTCACGTGATCAGAATTCAGAGGCGGACTATGACGATTGCAGTGTTCTGAAGGCATGGGATCACCTTTTGTAACTTTCTAACCAGCAAAGTCAATTGGGAAGCCAGATTCACTTAACGACCCTGTTACTAAATTAACTGCAGTGATCTCCTTAACAACTGTGACAAGAAAGGTTGTAAAATGGAGCAAAAATGTCTCATTTAACAGATATTTTGGCCTCAATTGTGGTCGTAAGTCAAGGACTACCTGTATGCTTGTTTTAAGTTTGCAAAATCCATTTTAAGTGCCTTGTGAGAGGGTGCGTACTGCAGCATCTCTGTTTTAATTTTAATCTCCTTTGGTCTTTGGTGACGTTCATATTCCTATGTGGCTCTGCTGGATTCCTGGAAAACATTTTAGTTCAGGCTTTCCTCCAATTATTCATGGCTGAAGTCCTGTTTATTCTGATATAACAATGTAAGTTAAACAATACAATGGAATTGCTTTATCATGCATATTTTTACATGTATGTTATTTGTTGTAATACCGTAAATGTTATATCATACATGTTATTCATGGGGAATATTTTGAAAATCTAGCGTAAACAAGGAAATGTGCTAAAATTATTCTTTCTATAGAAAAATGGCCATAAAGCAATAAAATTACAATAACAAAGTTACTGGATTCTGCAATAAACATTCAGATTATTTAAGAATTAAGAGGCAATCAGATTTATGCAGTCAGTTAAATTGGGGCAATGCAGAAACACTGCTTTGCTATAGATACGCTATTCAGTTTTGGTGCCTGAAATAGTTTGGCTGCAATTATTATTGTTATGACCTGTTTGTTACATTCGTATGGGCACAGTAATTGTACAATCCATGCAGTGTAGACAGAAATTGGTTTTTGTAATTGGTTTCTGTTTTGAGTATAAGGAAATGGCATATACCACATGAATTCTGTTCAGCGATTTGAAGCCACCATTCTTACTTTACACTTTTTAAAAAAGCTGGTTCTCTTTCTGGATGTTTTGCAGTTGTTTACCAGATACATTTAGCAAGTCAGTTTTATCCTCAGAGGGCTGTGAAAACGCTCCATTGATGAGTCTTGTCCGGGTAGCCCTGGCCTCAAAGATAAGGCCACTGACCGTCACAGCAGATTGGCATGATTCAACGGGTGGCCCTCCTGCATATCTGGCCCAGGAGCAGAGAGACCCACAGCCACCCAGAATAGTAGTTGCCGTGGGGAAAAAATAGGACTATTTGCTTGGTCCTTTTTCACTTTTTAACAGGAGGTTTTAGCAGCCTGATTAGTTTTTATCCAGTTGTTTATTATTTTATATTTTTAGGAGGCTGAAATCAGCTTGTCTGAGCCCTTGTTATGAAGAGAACATTTATCTGTATGGATTGATTGAAATGGACCTTTCTTGAGACAAACAAGGTTTTACTTTGGCATTGTAGAAAAATTGTTGAATTCAGAATTACCAAGGATTAGTATTTTTATAATTTATTCTTTGAGGATGCCATGCGTAATTTAAAAATATAATACAAATAACCAAAAGATATGACGGTAATAAAATATGCCAATACAACATCATAGTTAAAAGTAGACTAAATAATGCAGCAAACAAGAACAGCAGCAATTAAATGGTGGATAACAAGAACATAATCAGTAATTTTATTGAGAAAAGACTGAACAGTGTCGACTGTATGACTATTGCTGGCAATCCTTATGATTTATATTGATATATTGACCATCAATTGTGTTGTAAATGTTGTACCTTGATGAACGTATCTTTTCTTTTATGTACACTGAGAGCATATGCACCAAGACAAATTCCTTGTGTGTCCAATCATACTTGGCCAATAAAAATTCTATTCTATTCTATTCTATTCTATTCTATTCTATTCTATTCTATTCTATTCTATTCTATTCTATTCTATTCTTCATTTATTATTTATAAATTGTATTTACATAGCCACCCATTTCACAATCGACTCACTCTACTGTTCATGTAATGTGATTCTGATGTATACATTATGGGAGACAATTTTTGTAATGTGTGTCTGATTATCTGTATTTTATATTTCTGTGGAAAAAATTCACTTCTTTGAAATATATTGAAGTTTTGTAAATCTTTGCCATTGAGTAGTATCAAAGCATCTTATGGAATATTAAAAGGGAGTTGAGCATGAATCAGTAAGTAGCTCCAATTTTTGGTGCTTGTTTAAGGTAAATCGGGAACAAAAGTCTTCCCACATGTTATGTTCCAGGGTAAAAAACCACACACCTTAAGATTCAATAACTGATGCAGCAATATATCAGTAATAATTGCAGCCCTGTAATTAGTGTTAATGTTTAACTTTGCCATGTAGGCATTTTGGGCCATTGCTTCATTGCTGACTTGTTTGATAACACTTGGGCTTTTTATTACACGATTTTCTATCTTTAAGTTCCACCACAACATTTTTGTGTGATTTAAGTCTGGATCGTGTTTTGGCTTTTCCAAAATGCTGGTTTGATTCTTTATCGTTCTCTTGTAGCTTCTCTCTTCTGTTCTGTAAGAGATCATTGTCTTGCTGCAGAGTTCGCTTGTGCTTCAGCTGAAGGATAGATGGCCCACTGTTCCGAGGTGGAGCTCATGCTTCCTCAGGGACAGCAAATGGCCCAGGTCTTGAGCCAGCCAAGCATCCTGGAATCACAATGCTGCCATCTTTGTGCATAGGCTGGCATAAAAACTGTTGTGGAATTCATGGTTTTGTTTCCACTGGACGTTAGCGGCTTTGTAACAGAGGAAGTTTCCTTGCTATCTTATCTGTGCCCATCGCATTTCTCCTGGTGTTTGAAGGGCTTCTTGGAAGGAAGCACTGGGGCACTTTTGCTTTACTTCCCTCTCAGGAACCCCATTTTTAGTCAGTGCATTTCCCATGACAGGAAAGCCAAGAGAGGCTTATAGGGTGCTGTTTTGATATTCTTCAAATCTTCTTGAGAGCAATTTTAGAGTTCAGTGTTGGAATGATTTTGACAGGATGGGCACCCTTGCGATTCTTTTCCATTTCAAGACTGTGGATTGGTGATACCCTGGAGCTTCAGTAATCCGTCTGTAGTGTTTTCCAGACTGATCGACATCAGGGATTTTTTTTAATGAAGGTCTTCAAACCTGCCTCTTGGACCCATGTGGCAACCCCTGCATTATGACAAGAGGAGTCAGCTGGGGACAGGGCTGGCCCACATCAGCCCTTATTGCTTAATGAAGCCCTCACATATCTTCCCTTTCATGGAAGTGATGGGGAAGGTTTGATTACTTGGCCCTATGGGCACATGGCAGGCTGGATCACTTTGTCTAGGAATAAATGAAATAAGCACCAAACTTTGGGGGCTCTTAATGACTCAGACTCTAGTTATGTATCAGCAGGACCTCAAGAGGTTCTGGTAACATTCAGTGTAAAAGATACACAAAAAAATCAGAGGGTGAATATTTTTTTCTACAGGACTGTACAGACTAGTGGTTTTCCCCTCTCTGTACTAGGTCCTGTAAAAAACAAGACCTTCTTTGTGAAACGCCCAAGCAAGACACATCTTTAGTTGTGCGTTCATCTTTAATGTCTGTGGGACATTCATTGGAGTACGATCCTGCGGGTGAACCATCCCAGCTTGGCTTGTGTGTTGGAAGATTGTCGTGCTGCCAGGTCTTCTCGGGAGCTTGCAATTGGGGAAAGCGCAGAGGGCAGACCCTGAGCTTGGCCTGGCCTTTGGAGCCGAGGGAGATGGATGCTGTCTTTTGCACTTCTCTTATCTGCTAATGCACGTGAGTAGATTCATGGCCTTTTAATTTGCAAGAGGGACATGTTTTCATTGTGACGAAGATGAAAATCTGTTCAGAAGAACTCCGTAAATGAGACCATTTGGATAGGTCCTTCCAGGAAACTTGTGCTTGTAAGGTCCACAGAAAGGTTCAAAAGCAATTCAATTTTTTGGGTGTGTGTGTGTGTGTGTGATTGTTCATAAACAGAAAATGTGTTTTTTTGTAGAAGAATGTCTTTGTTGGATCTCATTTCTTACGATTTACCAGTATCAGAATTTCTCACAATGTTGTCATCTTATTAACTGTTTCTTCTGAGTATTGCCTTTTTTTAAATTTTAAAGCTCTATTTTAGGCAAACTTCATTCTTTGTCCCTCTTGAACACCTTCCATGCTCACTTTATCGTGGCACATTTCTATGTTTTGTGAAGGAGGAAAAGCAATGGAGGGAAGGAAAATAAAAATAAAAGGAAATATCTCAGATATATTTTGCTGAGCAAAATTTTCAAATCTAGTTCCAAATATGATAGCCATTATGCAGTGTTTAATACTGTTTCGTTATTTAAATTTCACTTAATTTGGCTGTTTAAAAACAATGAGACGAGAACTGTCAAAGTTACAATATTTGGAAATAGACCTGAAAGATATAATATTTGTTTTTCTGAATTAAATTAAATTATAGGAAATTCCATGGGAGGGAAATATTTTCTCAACACAGCCCAATCCAGCATGTCATTCAAACTCAGTTATTCAAGTAAATATATTAAATGCACCTTTGTGTTTTTGTTATGAATTTCTGAATGTGTTATTTTAGTGTAAATATCAAATTTGTTTTTGTAAGGAAAATAAAATAGTACAAAGGAATTTTGGATAAGAGATGGCTGTCAAACTTCTGCATCCTGGGGAGATTTTGTAGAAATAAAATGAAAGTTAGGATTGAAACTGACTCTTTTTAAACATGAGAGCCAGGAACTTGATAAATGTATTAGGATTTTATTATTGGATGGGAATGCTTTCTTACATTTTGGTCCTGTCATGGGGCCAATCAGAGGCAAAATTTGTCCCCAGATTTGTTGTTCAGTAGCATGGCTGGTATCCTGTGTTGGATATAAGATAGCATGTTTTCCAGTTTGGTACAGTAGATCAAGTGAGGTCCCTTTGTATTAATTTTGTTTTCAGAGCTAAGTCATAAAGTAATTAAAAATGTCACCTTACTGTGTAGTTTGTTCATATTAAATGAGTTTGAAATTTCTGTATTGTTGTCTCTTAATGTTGTTGTCTTTTCAAAGTTGTTTGAAAAGAAATTGTGGCGATGAAGTGCCTTCCCTAGGTGCACTTGTTATAGTTTTTGTTCTTCAATTAAATACATCTTGCCTCCTTCAAACAAGTCTCTGCACTTATTCCCACATTGCGTCCTTGGTTTTGCAGCTCAAGCAAACCTGTGAGGAGATGAAAATAACGAGAAAGGGAAGCATGAAGACAACCTAATCATTAGCACCAAAATGAATGTTTTATTAAAAGAAGGGTCATGCTTAAAAGTCCAGATGCTGCCCTTTGGAAAGAAAACCCTGTTGTGGCAGTGTCCTCGCAATAGTTGTAGCTAGTATGGATGAAGAACCAGGGCTTACATTTGCAAGCTGGAATGTCCTGCAAATAATTAAGTTGTGGTCAGGCTTTAGAAAAATACAAAGTTCTCGAACTATGATTTTGTAAACATGCTGCAATAACATTTCATTATATTTAACAGTTTCATATAGAAAGCTGATACTCTCACAAGGCATTGATTAAAGGTAAAACATCAAGAAAGAAAGAAATATTAAATTAGAACTTCAGTTAGGATGTTGACAGTTGGCTTGTAATATTAAACAGATGTGCATATTCTTGAAATAATCCTGTTTCAAAACTTAGTTGCCGAGATCTGGAAAAAAAAGTTACATGATTTTTTATTAATATTAAAGTCCCTTTGACTTTGGACTGCCCTTTCCTCCTTTTTTTACCCATGTCTTGATAGGGAGGTGTTAAAAAAGTTGTGCTTAAGAACAAATTTTAACAGGTAGAACAAAAATGCTACCTATCATCTAGTTTATAATAAACAAAACTGACATTTGCTATTTAGGTTAAATTCTTGTTGTGTGGTTGAAAGGGGCAAGGAAGAATATTGAGTGCTGCCTATAACAAAATAATTCAGATTTCTGCAATGAATTGAAGTTTAGCATTATGTTGTTTCTTTTTTTTCAACAAGAGAGGAATATTAGTAGTCAGTTGCACAAGTTTTCCTGGGATGACCATCCATTTTTTTTGGTTGGATGCACAGAGTTATATAATTTCTTATTTCTTATTTGAATGTTTGTTTTTTTGCATTAGTTTATGAGAAGATACTGAAACTTCCCTAAATTATTTTCTTGAGATGAAGGTTGAGGCAGTATTTGTAAAATGAAATAACTAGCAATGAAATTATTTTTCTTTTGTAATTGTTTCATCTTTTCAGTTGTTGTTAAGAACTCAAATCTACAAATTATCCATTAAATCTTATGTATTCTCCTTATCTGCGTCTAGATAATACCATCTTGTTTCTCCACTGATAAATAAAATTAGTAGATTTAGCTTTGTTGTGTCATAACCTATTTACATGTACTCCTCTTTACTTTACTTTACTTTACTCCTCTTTAGTCTTTACTAAGAGTCTAGTTCTCTAGAATCGGGAACTACTAGCACATATGTGCGAGGGGAACCTTTACCTTTAATCCTTTACTAAAAGTCTAAGACTGGGGTAGTCACACAAGCAGAATGGCAACAGAGGGTAGCCCCTTTTCTGCTAAACCAATAAATGCCTTGAAAATAAACCCCTGGTCATGCAGCCTTTTAAAAAATTTGCCTCGTTAAACACACATCTGAAACCCTAATCCTGGGTTTGCAGAACTGGTTTAAAGATTCTTGGGATTTGGGTGAAAATAATGATGAATATAAACAATCACCTATCAATAATTATTCCCAAGCAATCTTTTAATTATCATTTTATGTTTCCATTAAATGGAGAATCAACCTCTGTTCTTTCATAGCAGTATCTCTTGCTGTGAAGGAGTGACCTGAAACCATTCGCTGGAGCCTAACACGATTGTCACATTTCTTGCCTCCCAAGTCTCTGGCTAAATATGGGACTTGTGGTTTAGATTCAGATGTCCTCATGCTACTTTATGAATTTCTCCCCACTTAATGAAAGGATTGCCTTGTTATGATTTTGGCATTTAGCAGGTAGCAAACTCCCACACGTCCAGGTGTATGTGTATGCTGTTTTCATTTTCAGCAGATATGAGGCTGATTATCTGAATTAGCTTGAGAGGTGAGAAAGAGAAATTTATCTATTGACTAGATAAATTTTAATCTAGTTTTTTTAATCCTGCCTTTATTACTTTACAAGGTACTCAAGGCAGTGACTGTATCTAATATTGCTTCCTCCTCCTATTTTCCCCACAACAGCAACCCTCTGAGGTGGGTTGAGCCGAGAGAGAGGGACTGATCCAAGGTCACCCACTCAGTTGTCATGTTTAAGACTGGACTAGAACTCACTGTCCCCCAGTTTCTAATCCAGCACCTTCGCCGCTAGACCAAATTGGCCTCTGGCTTCTACCTCAGAGATCCTGGACTCAGGTGGCTGGAATTGCTGTCACCTATGGACTGGCAATAGAATCATTTGCCTTACATAGGTGTGGATTCTCACCGGGTGGGTGGATGGGTCTTTCTGGATAAAGAGCCACAGATGAATTGAAGTGCGCTAGGAAGATCATTCATTTACCAAACAGCATGTGATTGGCATTAATTTCAAACTTACTTCCTTTCCCACCTATATCAGCTATCCAATTAAAATATTAATATAAGATAAGTAAAATTAATCTGTTGAACATTTTTGTTCATTCAATGTGGATGATTTGAATCCACATTGTTGTATTTTGATACAAGGGTGGTTGATAATGTTATAATATTTCCTTTAGCCTAGAAATGATAGGAAGTTTAGAAGAAGTTTGTGACTTCCCTTGAAAACTAGATTTAATATATTTATTCTAGAATGAAAATTCGATATTTTTGATTTGGAGGAAAAATACGAGGACTATACAAATAATAATTTGATCCCTCTGAATTATAGAGACTTTTCAGTTTAAACATAAAATAATTGTGATAGTGATATTTGAATTCTTGGGAGACACATGGTTTTAATGTGAGCTGCTTCAGAATAGAAGTTGGTTCACTTGAATGAATTCTTTTCTATGTTACCTAAAGACAAATAATGTTTAAAAACTTAGGGGTTTTTTTGGGGGGGTATGAAAGTTGTGGTGTCCCCCCCCCCCACATTCAGTGATGCCGATTCTTCAGCACCTTCACCTCTTTGCAGCATGGCCAAAGGAGGATACATGGGCGCATTCTCTGCTGTGTTCAGCATTTGGCCCTCTAAACTTGTACAACAGAGCTCTTCCCAGTAGAGTGTGAGAGAAATCCTGCCCCTTTCAAGTTTAATCTGGCTTTGAATCTCTCTCTCTCTCACTCACTGTCTGTAACATCACCCTGGGTCACTTTTGTTGAAATTTCTGCAGGCGTCCTTCAGAGCAAACTATCAGAGCAGTCCTGGCTCTGGGTTTCTGCTGTGGTACACTCAGTTGATCTGCTGATTGCTGTTCACGGGGTAATTGTTGTTATAATTAGCTGAGCAACTGTGCATTGTTGCAATAATTATTAGATGGTGCCCATGCTGAAATAAAAGACATTTTTGTCTAATTCCTATGCCTATTTAATAAAAACATCTATTTTTTTAAAAAAGGGCAATTTTGAAAATATGCGGAATGTAGCAATTAACCTACATGCATGTATGTAATACTAGAAAACGAGCAACTTATTATATTCAAAGGGAGATCTGATAGGCTGAAATTGCTTAAAACATCAGTTATTGAAGATCTACCCTGGGGATTTTAAGAAACCGTTTAACAGATGAAAGTATATTTTGAAAAGTCTGACCTTACAGCAATCATAAAATGAATGCAAACAGGGCTTCTTCCCCTGAAACCTAGAGAGGCCATCTGTGTCTAATCCTGTAATTACAGGCTGAGTTCAATTACCTTTTCAAACTTGGAGCAGACGGGAGACAAAGCAGCGAATGTGCAGAGGGCTTTGTCTAGACCTCAACTGACCACAGCCTTAAAGAAGAATTTATATCTTAACTGTATTTAGTGTGCTCGGTTTGGTTGTCTGTTTATTTGTTGATTCATTTTGCTACCATGTTTTTGAATCTTGGAAACTTTTGTTCTTGAGCAATCCCTCGAGAAAGAGATGGAAGCAGCTCACAGAATGGGACTTCAGGGTTTTCTTCAAAGCTTTTTAATTTTCAATCCGATACGGTTTTCTATCCCTATTCTATTTGCTAAAACTGCAAATGTCTTCTGGTGTACATTGTATAATTACCTCATTAAGACGGAACTGAACGGGACCAGAGGAGTTCGTTTTCTCAGGATGCTGATGCTCCACCGCTGTATTTCTCCTTCCTGACAAGTTTGAGGTTGGCCGTATTTAGGATTGGGAGAAGAAAAACAAACGGGGGGGGGGGGGCAAGGATGGGTCAGCCTTTGGCAGATGGAGCTCTTCTGACAGGATTGCTCTCACTGAGCAGTGATAAAGTGGCCATTGGGAGGTGGGTCCTGCTGGGTCAGTCTCGATATTCTTAGTCACCTAACCTTAAATGGCATGGAAGTTGGCTTGGCTGGCAAGGCCTGGGATGGGAGGGGGAAGGGAGAGCAAGTTGGACACTTCGTAAACTCAAGGCTGGACTCTGCCTCCCCTGCCTTCCTCATGGGGTGTCCCTTGAAGGCAGTTTGGGAATTGTAGCTGTTCCAGAAGGTGGGCCAGTGAGTGGGGAGTGAGACACCCCTCGGGACCTTCATTACTCTTCTCCCCTCCCCCCATTGAGGCAGATGAGGGAGGGGATGCTTCCTAAGGAAACAGGCCAGGAGCCCCCAGAGGAAGAAATATAGGGAGGAGCCGCCCTAATTGTTTGGGCTGTTTAAAAATGGTAGTGGAAGTTTGGTAAAGTGGCCTCACAATACAATAAAATATAATTAGCTCATATAATCATGTTTCTTGAGTGTGTACCAGGGAGGGTAGACACAACTTTAGTGTTTCTGGTTGTCATCTGAATAATGTATTGCACCTCCTGGGACTTAGGCTTTTCCCAAGACCACTTGCGGCTCCAGAGTCAGCTCTGCTGCACCCTTGGGGCTCTATTTATTTATTTATTTATTTATTTATTTTTTCATATTTTTATACCGCCCTATCTCCCTAGGGACTCAGGGCGGTTTACAGGCAGATAAAAATACATATAAATACAAAATAAAACAACAATTAAAAAACTTATTCCAAATAGCCAAATAATTAAAAATAACTGTATACATATTAAAACCCCTTAAAACCAATTTAAATTTAAAATTTAAAATCTAAAATCTAGTCCAGTCCCGAGCAGATAAATAGATGAGTTTTAAGCTCGCGGCGAAAGGTTTGGAGGTCCGGAAGTTGACGAAGTCCTGGGGGAAGCTCGTTCCAAAGGGTGGGAGCCCCCACAGAGAAGGCCCTTCCCCTGGGTGTCGCCAGACGGCACTGCCTAGCCGACAGCACCCTGAGGAGTCCCTCTCTGTGAGAGCGCACGGGTCGGTGAGAGGTATTCGGTAGCAGCAGACGGTCCCGTAAATAGCCCGGCCCTATGCCATGGAGCGCTTTGAAGATCATTACCAAAACCTTGAAGCGCACCCGGAAGGCCAAAGGCAGCCAGTGCAGTCTGCGCAGGAGAGGTGTTACGTGGGAGCCCCGAGGGGCTCTCTCTATCACCCGCGCAGCTGCATTCTGAACTACCTGGAGTCTCCGGGTGCTCCTCAAGGGGAGCCCCATGTAGAGAGCATTGCAGTAGTCCAGACGAGACGTCACGAGAGCGTGAGTGACCGTGCATAGGGCATCCCGGTCTAGAAAGGGGCGCAACTGGCGAACTAGGCGAACCTGGTAAAAAGCTCTTCTGGAGACGGCCGTCAAATGATCTTCAAAAGACAGCCGTTCTCCTCTTGCGCACCCTCTCCATTGGGGCCAATGACTCGCCTCCAACAGTCAGCCGCGGACGCAGCTGACTGTACCGGGATGCCGGCATCCACAGCCACTCTGTCTTGGAGGGATTGAGCTTGAGCCTGTTTCTCCCCATCCAGACCCGTACGGCCTCCAGACACCAGGACAGCACTTCAATGGCTTCGTTGGGGTGGCCCGGTGTGGAAAAGTACAGCTGAGTATCATCAGCGTACAGTTGGTACCTCACACCGAAGCCACTGATGATCTCACCCAACGGCTTCATATAGATGTTGAACAGAAGGGGCGAGAGAATCGACCCCTGTGGCACCCCACAAGTGAGGCGCCTCGGGGCCGACCTCTGCCCCCCTGTCAACACCGTCTGCGACCAATTGGAGAGGTAGGAGGAGAACCACCGATAAACAGTGCCTCCCACTCCCAACCCCTCCAACTGGCGCAGCAGGATACCATGGTCGATGGTATCAAAAGCCGCTGAGAGATCTAAAAGGACCAAGGCAGAGGAACAACCCCTGTCCCTGGCCCTCCAGAGATCATCAACCAACGCGACCAAAGCTGTCTCAGTGCTGTATCCGGGCCAGAAACCCGACTGGAACGGGCCTAGATAGACAGTTTCATCCAGGTGCCGGGGAAATTGACATGCCACCACACTCTCTACAACCTTCGCCGCAAAGCGAAGGTTGGAGACCGGACGATAATTACCTAAAACAGCTGGGTCCAGGGAAGGCTTCTTGAGGAGGGGCCTCACCACCACCTCTTTCAAGGCAGCCGGAAAGACTCCCTCCAACAAAGAAGCATTCGTAATCGCCTGGAGCCAGCCTCGTGTCACCTCCTGAGTGGCCAGTACCAGCCAGGAGGGGCACGGGTCCAGTAAACATGTGGTGGCGTTCAGCCTACCCAGCAACCTGTCCATGTCCTCGGGAGTCACAGGTCAAACTCATCCCAGACAACCTCCACAAGACCGCCGTCAGCTGTCTCATCTGGATCCACCCAATTTTGGTCCAGACCGTCCCGAAGCTGAACGATTTTATCGTATAGATAACCGTTAAACTCCTCAGCACGTCCCTGCAACGGGTCATCCCGCTCCCCCTGGTGAAGGAGGGAGCGAGTCACCCGAAACAGGGCAGCCGGGTGGTTATCTGCCGACGCAATGAGGGACAAGACGTAGCAACGTCTCGCTTCCCTCAGTGCCACTAGGTAGGCCCTATTATAGGACCTAACTAGTGTCCGATCAGCCTCCGAATGACTGGACCTCCAAGAACTCTCTAGGCGTCTTCTCCGGCATTTCATCCCCCTCAGCTCCTCGGAGAACCAAGGAGCCGGTTGGGATCTGTGCCGGGTCAGAGGCCGCAAAGGCACGACACGGTCTAAGGCCCCAGCTGCGGCCCGTTCCCAGGCCGTGGCTAGTTCCTCAGCCGTGCCGTGAGCCAGACCCTCAGGAAACAGCCCAAGCTCCGTCTGGAACCTCTCCGGGTCCATCAGGCGCCTGGGACGGAATCAACGTATCGGTTCCGTCTCCCTGCGGTGTTGGGTAGCGGTCAGAAAGTCCAGGCGAAGGAGAGAGTGATCTGACCATGACAAAGGTTCAGTGACTACATCCCTCAAGTCCAGATCCTTCAAGACCAGAGATAAAAATGAAATCCAGCGTGCCTCCTCCAATGTGAGTAGGGCCATCAACTACTTGAGTCAGGTCCAAGGCCGTCATGGAAGCCATGAACTCCCGAGCTGCTGTCGATGATGTGCCGGAAGATGGCAAGTTAAAGTCCCCCATGACTATAAGTCTGGGGGTCTCCACTGCCACCCCAGCAAGCACCTCCAGGAGCTCGAGCAGGGCAGCTGTCATGCAGCAAGGAGCCAGGTACGCGACAAACAAACCCATCTGACACCTATGACCCCACCTCACAAAGAGGGATTCACACCCGGCAGTCTGAGGTACAGTGGTCTCCCTCGGCTCTAGACTCTCTCTAATAACAACCGCCACCCCCCCACCCCTACCCTGAGCCCTCGGCTGATGGAGTGCACGGAAACCCGGTGGGCACATTTCCACAAGGGGCACACCCCCTTCCGTGCCCAACCAGGTTTCCGTAACGCCTATAAGATCCGCAGCACCCCCCTGAATAAGATCATGTATTAGGGGGGCCTTATTGACCACGGATCGTGCGTTGCACAACATAAGCCGAAGGCCCCGGCTCTGAGGGTCTTGACCATCCGGGAAACTGGAAAATGAGGGGGATCGGGGCGCGCGATCGCCTGCAAACATCGAGCACGCACCCCCCCAAAATGATACGATCCCCCCCTTCCGTCGTATCTGCCCCTCCCACTTACCGTGCAAATAGAACCACCCTCACCAAAAGGAACGCAATCCCCCTCCCTAACCTCCGAACCCATTAAATGACCGCCGCGAGCGCACGCAAGGACTGGCTCCCCTCCCGACGGGCTACCCCCAACACCCGCCCTAACCCTCCCACCCCTTAAAAACGCCCTATCTAAAAAAAAACCAAAGGCTCTTTCTCTTCGCATGCCACCTCTGTGGGTCCCAAGACCCGTCATTGAGGCCGGCCCTTGGTAATGAAGTGGGCCATTCCTGCGAGGCGGGGGCACCCCGCAGGCGCAAGAGTTCAACGGCTGAATATCGCATAAATATGGAGCCATTGGCCATGGAAACAATCCCCCCTCCCCCGCTCTTGTTACCATGTAGGGGAAAGCCTTAGGGAAAGAGACCTGTTTTCCTAAACCTAGGCCATTGAATACTGCTACATTCATCTCTGGCTTATGCTTATATACATTTTAAAAATAGCAATTAACAATGAAGCCCTCTGGATTTGACGGCAGAATGCATGGGATGCCAGCCTCACCCCCGGCTGCAGAAATTCTCTCTCACCACCAGGCAATGTCACACATTCTGATGAGAGAGAAGCTTCCCGAGGATGGGCTCCAGGACTAAACCTCTGGGCCCGGTGACTGATCCAGGTTGGATCCCGCAATGTAGGAGTGGTTTAAAGTTTTGATAAGAATGGTCAAGAAAAATGCCCCTTGTGCAGAATTAAGTATGCCTTCTTTAGCCATTGGACTTCAGGTTGCTGAGAATTTAGCAGGATTGTGATGGGAGTCAACTCCTAGCATTTCATGTAAATCACAAAAGGGCAACTTTCAGCAGTTCTTTATTTGTTTCCACCACCATCACCCCCTCACAGTGCAAAAGAGCTCAAAAATTGAGCTGCTTGGAGGCCAAGTGCCCAGGAACAGGAACCCTTCCAGCACCCAAAACATTTTAACTTTCAAAAGTAAAATCCAGCTCCCAACTAGACAAAAGTTGCACTCCCCCCTCCCAAAAAAATGATTCAGGCACCCAAAAGTAATCTCATAACATGCAGATGGAACTTACTTTCAAGTAAGAATTTATAAACCCAAACAGTTGTTTTATAAAAAAAAAAAACCTTTCCCAATCAGTCTTTCCCTTAATGAGTGTTTCATGTGGTCAGAGGGAAGCTGACAGAGGGCCTGTGAGCTCTGCTGGGAAGAAAGAGGTCAGCTTCACAAATTACCATCATTTTGTTTACTTGATAGGATTTTAAATTTATTAAGAACAAATGGAAAGGGAAAGAAATAAGTGGAAATATAATTTTTCTGGAGTAAAAAGAAACTAGGATATATTTATGTAAGAGCACAAATAAAATTTATTTTAGTAATTGAGAATTGTTGTAAATCAAGTGTATTTAATCAGTACAAAGTCAATTTCAATAAACATGTATTTTGCCTATTTCTTAAAAAATTACTGTTCTTAGCATTTCTCACAGCTGCTTTTATGTTGCATTTTGTGAGGTTTTGGATCATTGTGTGAAAATATAAATATTAACTCAAGTTCTGATTAGAGTTGGGCAATAAAACGAAAAAAGGGGAATATTATTAAAATCAGATGTGTCTTATATCGAAATAGAAGATGTGCACACGCCAGTCTCTGGGTCTGGTTTATATGGCGCAGCTTCCATTTATTGTTTCAACTCTAAAGGAAAGCTTGTCTTAACAACCACACAGGCCAACTTCCCTTTGTTTGTGCAGATCATAATCAAGTAGTAAAGTAAACTGGATGTGCATCTTTGAACTCAAGTAGCTTACTCAGAAGCAAGCAGGCCGAGGACCTGGGCAAGGCGCCCCAAACAGGCCTGCAAGATGGGCAGAGTTTCACTTACTGGCAGGGTGAGGTGTGTCAACAGGATCTAAATAAACATTCCTCTTTGTCTTCCTCTCTAGTTATACAACTACACAAATGAAAGGAGTTGCTCTAAAGCTGTGTGCTTGAGGGAGGGATGTGCTTCCGCTAACTAACACCACTCCTGGGATGTGGGATGCAGCGGAAGAAAAGAAAAAGAAATAAAACATCAGCGACCAATCACAACCTGGAGAGTTTGTGTAAGAAACTCGCTTTCCCAATAGGCTGTGTCTCATCTGAGTCCTTACTGATGAATCGAAACAACCTGGTGGGATTAATTCTTCATATTTTCTGAGAGCAGCTTAGTTTTCCAGTGAATCAATTGGTTGTTTTTTAAAGTGCT
Source organism: Ahaetulla prasina (assembly GCF_028640845.1). Lineage (NCBI taxonomy): Eukaryota > Metazoa > Chordata > Lepidosauria > Squamata > Colubridae > Ahaetulla > Ahaetulla prasina. The sequence goes on from NC_080546.1 coordinate 94,423,620, forward strand.
TCACAGGAGACCATCCATTTCTTGTTCTTCCAGCTAATCCACTTTTTCAACAACTGTGCTGAGTTGTTCTACTTGGTGCAGGAGGGAAGCCTCAGCTGGTTTGCTACTTAACCCCGTACTGCACCAAAATAGGTTGAAATTTTCCAGGCTGAATTTTGAACTTTTTGTTTAATCTGTGGTTCCTTTAAACTCTTGGTTTAATTTCTGTTTCTGTTTAAATGTCTAGAATGGGCGTCTGCAACCTGCAGCTCCGGAGCCGCATGCGGTTCTTGGATCCCCCTGCTGTGGCTACCTGTCTGCTGAACCCATCACTGGCTGGCTTCACCCTCCCCTCCCAGTCACTCCTCGCCTGGCCTGAGAAGGTAAGGGCGACAGCAGGGGATGGAGATTTGCTCCATATTCCAGAGCGGAAGCGAAGCACCCTTGTACTTGCCATATCTCGCAGGCGCATCTTCCGGCCCTTGTTGGTGCTGCGCGGACCTCGGTCATTCAGGGAGATGCGCGACTTGCTCTCTGCCCTGAGACACTGGGCCAGCCCAGCTGCAGCCGATGCTCTGCATTGTAATGGGCTCCAGGAGGAGGAAGGGACACCGTCTCCCCCATTGTGAAGCGCATTAAATTTAACTGTACTGCACAAGGCTCTGTGAGAGCAGCGGGCAGGCTATGGAGGTGGCAATAGCAGCAGCATCGGTCACAGCCAGGCCGAGCCAGTGTCTCAGGCAGAGAGCAAATCACCCATCTCCCCGAGTGACTGAGGTGCGCGCAGCACCGACAAGGGCCGGAAGAAGCATCAGCGAGATATGGGAAGTACAGGGGTGCTTTGCTTCCACTCTTGAATATGGAGCGAGTCTCATTCCCTGCTGTCGCCCTTCTCAGGCCAGGCGAGGAGTGACTGGGAGGGGAGGGTGAAGGATGGGGCCAGCCAGTGGTGGGTTCAGCAGGGGAGACGAAAGAGCTTCATTTATCTGGGAACCTGATAATGATAATTTAAAGCTGACCAGCCCTTTAAGACTGAGGATGAGTCAGCAGGGTTATTGCTCTTTAAGAAGCTGTCTATATAAAGGAGGCCATTAGAGGGCGTCTGTCTCTCTCTCTCTCTCTCTCTCTCTCTCTCTCTCTCTCTCTCTCTCCTCATGTATCTGCATTGTAGTTCTCTGTGTAGAGTTGAAGAAAACTGATTGCTTGCCTGGTATGTGCTCACCACATCTATGTGTCAGGCCTGGAAACCATACTAGACGTTAGGGTTCCAGACGCTGCCACATTTTTCCTCTGAGGGGAAGAAGGGGGGTTGAGGGGTATGGTAACATTCTTCAAGCGGTCAAGGTCGGATGGTGTTCACATCTGCAGGAGGAGTGGCGGGAGGATATTCGAATGAACTGGGAGAACGTGAGACCATGTGACCAGCAAAGGGGTTAGGGGGGGGTGGGACTCTTGGGGTTTGTATAACTGGGAAAAGAATCCAGAAGTTCAGTTTTGGAATTTCACTCATCGTGTGCCAGTTTCCTCATGCTAGTAAAGAACTCTGAAAGACAATGGCTTCTGAGTTTTTTTTATGCAGAAGAGGTTTTTCTGGAACCTTGACACTATTCCAAAACTCATAACTTTCTTTTGCTTAACGGTACCCTCTCCTCCGCTCAGAGGGGGCCCGTTAGAGGGGTGCTGGGCCCCAGCCTCCGCAACCTCCACAGCGATGCAAAGACCCAGCGAAGATGGAAGGGCAGCAAGCTGAAAGCGTGGAAGTAGCACAGATGTTGGAATCTGAGGACTTAGTCGAAATCATCTACTTCCCATCGGAAGATATGACTCAAAAACCCGAAGTGGTAGAGCCTGTTGTCAGCTTGGTGCACGGCCCAAAGACTCCGATTCATGGGTAAGCTGTCGTTCGGGAGAAAACATTTCCCCGGGGCGGAATGGAGAGCCCCCTCCCTCTTCTCAACCTCGATGGAGGACAGTAAAACCCGAGAATCGGGAGAGTCACTGGATTGGGACCTGAGAAACCCCCTGAAATCCCAGTCCCTATTAGACCTCCCGGAAACTTTTGAGCGTTTGGAAGTGAGGCCTCATATAAGCTCAGCTCACCCACCTCGAGAGCCTTTAGCTCAGCCTAAATTCACCTTCCCTCCCACCAGAGAGGGAGAAATTACTGAAGCTCGAAGCCGTTCTGATGAACACAGGAGGACCTCCCTTCCCTCCTTCAAACGGCAGGGAGTTCAGGCAGCACCAGGGACTTGGGGGGAATCACAACTCCCCCCTCCAATTGACTTTTCCCGCCAACAGAGGCCTACGCTGCCTCCTGCTGCTGCTTCTTCTTTTTTTATTCAAAACGTTTTACAAAAAAAAAAATCCCCCCCCCTTTTCCCCCCAACCCTCCTCCCTTCACTAATCCCTCCGCCCTCCCCCCTGACTTCCCGGATGAAGCACAAGGTATAGTTAAAAATAAAACAAACATATGCTAAGAAGATTTTCCCCCAAAACTATTATACCAATTTTCCCTTTCTAGCTCTGACTTCCTCCTAACACAACCAAAATCCTTCAAGAAAAAAAAAATAAAAAAATTAACAATTAAGAATAACAAAATATGTAAATCAATAAAACAAATTAATCCTAAAGTATTTAAAACCAACTAAAACATAAAAATCCAATCCAATTCAAAGAATATCTCCCTTATAGCTTCTATAACCATATAATTTTCCCCCCAGGTCTTTCTTACATAAATCTTTCAAAAATATTCTATTCAAAATACAATACAACACATTATAAAATTTCAATACCAAGAATTACAGTAGCTATTCAAATTTAGTCCATCCTCGTCAAAATCCAGTATAAATCCAAATACCTAGTCTTTTATAATAGATATAAAACATATAATCAACCCATTTCTTCCAGATCTTCCTCACATATTGTCTTTCAGGGACAGTAATATTTTTGTCTGTTAGTAATTCAAAGAATAATACTTTTGTCTCTTGCCATTTTTTTTGATGCATGAATCTCTGTCTTTCCTTCATTTCTCCTTTTGAAAAGTCAGTCACAATATTGCCTAATAGATCCTTATGTTCAAAAATCCACAAAATACTACCATATATTCCATCAATCCAAAGAGGGAATTCTTGAAAAGCATTAAGCCTATAAATTTTTTCAGTTCGGGAGACAGCCTCCTGTAGCACAAATTCTGACATTTCATCCAAACTATTTAAAGGAAACTTCTTTACATCAACTTGTTTATTCACGATCATATCTTCATCCATTGCATTTAAGTCCTGTTTCAGTTCGTATTTTTGAATAATTAAATACATTCTTTCTGTGTAATCCTGTATAAAGTCACGAATCCATTCTTCTGAAAGAACCTTCATGGCAAAGTTCTTGCTGAAAATCCCCTTATGAAATACTTAAACAACGTAATATAATCCAACAATCCAGAATCCCACACAATAAGATGATGTCTCCATTCAGTTTCGATTTCGCAGCAAGGCTGGTCTATTTGCAGTTAGTCTAAAACGCCATTTTAAGAGACGGGAAAAAAAATAATTTTTCTCTCTTTAAAAAAGGAGGAAGTCAGGAAATCAACAATACTTGCAAACCAATAATTGTTCACTCATGCTTCTTCCGCCTGCTTATAGAAATCCACAAAAAGAAATCAATTGTTAGCAGAACTTGGGCACCTTCCTCTTTTCCTGCTGTTGCAGGAGACGCGCTGGATAATGGAGGTAGGAGGAATTCAAAGGGACTCGACCTTTCGGGACTTTGCATAACAAAAACAAAGCCCCTAGGGGAATCTACCTCTCTCCCCCCTGCTCTTTCCCCTGCTCTTTCTCAACCAGAGAGGGAAAATTAAGTCGGGAACAGCTGTTCGAAGCTATTTACACCGGCTTTTACAATATCCAGTGCGGAGTGCCATAAATTAGCACCCAGCGAGAAAGGTGGCGCCAAGCAGAAGTCTCCTCCTGCTGCTTCTATTCCTCCTGGTTGGGCATTTTATCCTGGGCAAGGATGGATCCAATACCAATGGCAACCAGCCAGTTCAGCACCTTTCTTTCCTGGGGGCCCCAGGCCGATTTTTGCCTCGTCAGCTGAAGCATTTCAAGGACTTCCTTCTCAGCAGCCAGGCGGAATTCCACCCCCCTTTACAACTCAGCAACCAGCCACAATAGCAACGGCCCTCCCACAAATCCCTCTTCAACCGCAAGCAGACCAGCTAAACCCACCTGCACCCCCTCACCCAGCCCCTCCCCCTTTCAAACCAACCTTTGATGGGAATCCACACCACCTAGCTTACTTTCTCAGCAGAATTGAGGCTTACGTTGAACAATATAGACATCAATACCCATCACAAAGAAGCCTAATCAACGCCATCTCGGATGGTATGAACGTGGGGCTAGCCTCAGAGTGGATAGCTCAACTACACAATGAACGTGCACCAGAACTAAACGATGTCCACAGATTTAAGGCACTGCTTCGCAACCGGTTTCAAGATGATGACCTAATTGCAGAATGTGAAACCACCTTAAAAACGATGAAGCAAGGTAACAGGCCTCTAAAACAATTTGTATGGGATTTCCGAAGGGTTGCTGGTAATCTTAGACATTGGCCAGATCGCATCCTCCTCCACTACTTCAAAGAGGCAATCGATCAAAACATCAGAAAAGCCTGCTCCACCAGAGGAATCCCAGAACAACTAAATGACTGGTACAACGTGTCCATAGCTCTGGACAGAGAATTCAACCCCCTCCAAAGGCAATCACCAACTACAACTCCACAACGACCACCTACAAGACCCTCCCTCTTAAGACCAACCACACCCTCCACCTTTCAGCCTTCAACGCTTGGAGGTCCAGCCGCTCCGAACCTGACCGAACACTAGTAAGGTCATATATTCAGACCTACCTAGTGGCGATCAGGGCGGCGAAACATAACTATTTCTCCGCACTCATCGCATCGGCAGATAATCGCCCAGCCACCCTGTTTAGGGTGACCCGCTCCCTGCTCACGCAGGAGGCTCGGGAGGACCCCTTACAGGGACGCGCTGAGGATTTTGTTCAGTATCTGTCTGATAAAATTGCTCAGATTCGGGACGGCTTGGACACTGATTGGATAGATTCAGGTGGGATGGCGGAGACAAGTCTTGAGAATGTTATCTGGGCTGAGTTCGATCCTGTGACTCCTGAGGACATGGACAGGTTGTTGGGTAGGTTGAACTCCACCACATGTTTATTGGACCCGTGTCCCTCCTGGATGGTGCTGGCTCCAGGAACCTCCTGGATGGAGGTTACACGAGGCTGGCTCCAGGAAGTTACTAACGCTTCTTTGTTGGAGGGTGTCTTCCCCGCCGCTTTGAAAGAGGCGGTGGTGAGACCCCTCCTCAAGAAGCCCTCCCTGGACCCGGCTGTTTTAGCGAACTATCGTCCAGTCTCCAACCTTCGCTTCTTAGCGAAGGTTGTTGAGAGTGTGGTGGCAAATCAGCTTCCTCAACACCTGGAGGAAACTGTCTATCTGGACCCGTTCCAGTCCGGTTTCAGACCTGGTTACAGCACCGAGACGGCTTTGGTCGCGTTGGTGGATGACCTCTGGAGAGCCCAGGACAGGGGTTGTTCCTCTGTCCTGGTTCTATTAGATCTCGCGGTTCCAGACGCTGCCACATTTTTCCCCTGAGGGGAAGAAGGGGGGTTGAGGGGTATGGTAACATTCTTCAAGTGGTCAAGGTCGGATGGTGTTCACATCTGCAGGAGGAGTGGCGGGAGGATATTCGAATGAACTGGGAGAACGTGAGACCATGTGACCAGCAAAGGGGTTAGCGGGGTGAGACTCTTAGGGTTTGTATAACTGGGAAAAGAATCCGGAAGTTCAGTTTTGGAATTTCACTCATCGTGTGCCAGTTTCCTCATGCTAGTAAAGAACTCTGAAAGACAATGGCTTCTGAGTTTTTTTTATGCAGAAGAGGTTCTTCTGGAACCTTGACACTATGTCTGTATATATATATGACTTGTATATAAACCACTGTTTGTAAGACAAACCTCTGTGTCCTGTATTTTGCTCCTAGGTTGTCTCAAAATAGTAGTCACATTGTAAACACTCTGATTCTTGATTTAAATATGGTAAAAAGCACCCAAAGAAGAAGAAAGAACAACATTAGCAAAAAAAACCCCACACCAACCCTCGCCTGTTTTTGGAAATGGTTCAAGAGGTAACACACACACACACGTGCACACAGAGGGAGAGAGAGAGAGAGAAAGCTGTTTCCCACAGAAAAGAAAACATCAGGAGCCACAAAACCTGAGTAAGTGTGGCTGGAGGGGGTGTTCCTCATGTGTCTGAGTGGGAGTGAGTGACATCGAGTTGGCCATGCCCACCCAGGTTTTGTGGCTCCCAGTGATTACTGAGCTGGGAAACTAATCCAAATGGTTCTGAGTGTTTAAGGTTGCAGACCCCTGGTTTAGAAGGACACCTGCACAATAACAGTAGAACAGTGTCTCTAGATAAAATGTGCAACTTGCTCTTGTTAAAAGTGAAGTCAGTCCTGAACCCTCTCCTGCTTTTACGTTTTTCCTCCTCGTTGATACAAACCAGAAGCTGAGCCAGATTGATCATTAGAGGGAGCCAGATTGTCTCCTGCTTTTCTGCCCTCCCTCTCTCCCTCCCCCCCCTACAGGAATTAAACCTTGGTTTAAGATTCCCTTCCTGGGTAGAAATTGATCTGAATGCCTCTTTTTTTTTTAAAAATTAACTTGTTGCTGAAAGGAAAGCCTCAGCATCTTCTGACAGGCTGACAGGTCCTGCGCATGGTCTGGACTGCCAGAGTGTCGTATCACCATTACTCCTCCTCCTCCTCCTCCTCCTCCTCCTCCTCCTCCTCCTCCTCCTCCTCCTCCTCCTCCTCCCTCCTTGCTGCCCAGAGAAGTGGCAGTAGCTCAGGCCCTCCAGGCCCGTGCCCCCTCTGACAGCAGTGGGTCTCAGGAGCAGTGAAGGAGGGGGGCGTGGGGGGGAGGTAGTCAGAGCCTCGGTGTTGGCCTGGTGGCAGAGGGAGGGTCAGGTGTTGAGCTCAGCTCAGTAATTGGATGCAACCTTGAAGAGTAACCTGGGCAGGATTAAAAAAGGAGGGTTGAAGCTTTCCGGTCCTTGAGCATTTATGATCTTTGCAGAGCAAGAAGAGCAGTACTTTTGGTGGGAGTTTCTCCAGTCATTGATCGGGAGGGAGGGAGGGAGAGCTCTCCTTTTCCAGAGTGGGGTGGAGCTCCTGACTCCTTCCCAAAGGTTGCGGCTGAGGCAGAGGGGCCCCAGAGGGCCAGAGGCATGCCCTCTGCAGAGCAGGCAGGCGGGAAGGCTCCTGGACGCTTTTGTCTTCCCCAGAGAAGAGAAGCAGGATGGCTCTCCTTCTCTGCAGCTTTTCCACAGAGGTGAGGAAACAGCCATCTCTGGTCTCCACTCCTGTAATTCCAGACCCCAAAGAAGGGGCAGAAGGAACATTACACGTGGCTCGACCACCTTATTTCTAGATGGGTGGCAGGTCAGTTGAGGATGCCTCGGTGTTCTCTTCAACCTGGAGTCTTGGCGCCATTTCTGTAGACTCCATGCTCCTTGCCTTTCGGGCTCAAAGGGTGACGTGGGTTGGGGAAATTATTTCTAGTATGGCAAATAAATTGGGATCTGATTAATTTACTATTTTAATTGCATTTGCACATATGGCTGACAGCAGGGCTACTTTTTAAGCAGCACTGAAAATCTTTATTTGAAAGTTATATTATATTTTAATATGTGTTTCCAGGTATTTCCTAATGAGGCATGACAAACTGGGAGCATGTAAAGGTGACTGATCCGGAACATGAAATATTAATTCTTTTAATACGACCTGATAAAATCCCCAAGTGAGGCTGAGATGAGATGCTGAAAATGAATAATTAGTAGGATCCAACGAAAAATAGAAATCACAGAAAGGGAAACGAAGGCAGCTGCCTAATAACTGAACTGAAATCTCTGTGACTATCTAGTGCAGTGACGGCGAACCTTTTTGCCACAGAGTGCCGAAAAGGGAGCGTGCACGTGAGCTTGTCTGGGCTGCAACCTGGAAGAGGAGTTGCCCAGGGCACATGCGCGCGGCCAAAAATGTCCCAGTTTCCAGTGTGTGCATGTGCACCGGCCAGCTAGTCTGGGTTTCTGGCACACATGCGTGTGTGATGATCAGCAATGCTCATGCTCACGCAAGAAAATGGAAGACAAAATTTTTCAGTTTCCAGCACTGAGGCATGCACAAAGGCCAGCTGATCATGATGCACGCATGCGGGCCAGAAACCCAGAAAAGGAATGAGCGACGCCGCATGTGCCAGGCAACATGGTTCCGCTTGCCACTCGGTGCCGAAAAGGTTCACCATCACTTGTGTATGGTCTCCTGCTTGGGGGGGGGGGTTGGGGGTTGGATTTTAGATGACCTATAAAGTCCCTTCCAACTCTATTCATCTGTTAATTTTTACTATTCATTCATTTTAGGTTAATAACATTGGGAAACTCAAGGACTTTCTTCTGCAGCACCGGAAAGATTACATAAATGCTTATAGGTAAGTGTCATGATTGAAAAAGTGAAAATTGGCAATTGTGAGAAAAAATATCAATGCTCCCGTTCCAGCTTGCCAGTCTGACACTGAATTTAGTGATATGGTAGGAAGCGTAATTATCCTTGGAATAGGAAAAAGAAAGTTTATATACGGTAAATTGGAGGGCTCTTGTAAGGGCTGAATCCCAGCAGATGCTTGGGGGCATTTTAATATGTCGCTGCCAATCTTTCTGTGTGAGGCTTCTGGAATGGTAATAAAGGCATCAGGATGCATAGTTTTCAAGGGGGAGGAGGAATATAACAAATAGGAGTCCCTGGTTGCCACTTGATTGTTGCAGTTGCATGGCTCTATAAGTACATAAATAGACATGCCACTAGCATATGCGAATTCTGCTAATTCTAATTATTTTAATAGGCCCTTATTGTGCCAGGTAAACAAATGTCACAAAAAATGGGGAAGGAGTAGAAATGTGAGAATTCATTTAGAATAAAGAAGTTTACGCTGCAGTCCCTCTCTTCTTCTGTTCACTCAAATGACCTCATGACTGAGTTGGACGTTACATTAAGAGTAATGTAATGTAAGAGCTCTGAGGCAGGTAATCAATTTTCATAGTCAACATTCATTATTCTTTTCTAAAGATTGTGCAAAGTACTATGTTGTCTTGAGATTTTCTTCAGAAAACATGGCTGAATTATTGGCTGTCTTTCCCAGCCATCTCATGTCTGAGTATGTGCGAATGTCTGACACTGACCGAGATCAGATTGACCAAGATGCCCAAATCTTCATGAGAACCTGTGCTGATGCAATTCAGCAGCTCAGAGCAGAAGGTAATTTGAACTACATTTAGCCAGACTGGCGGAGAGCTCTTTTGAGGAAAATAACCTTCTGTATCTTTTCATTTCAGCACACAAGGACATCCGTTCCCCACAAGTGAAACAGCACCGAGAAACTGTATTGGATTTCATTGCAGATTATTTAAAAAGTATCAGTTTTTCTTGAAATAACAATACTTGTGTTTGTATGTTTTGCAAAATTAGTCTCTGCTATTTGTGACCACTTCATTTTCAGAAATTCTCTTCCATATGAGGGGCAATTGAAAAGCAAGTTCTCCAGTGAGAAAGGAGGAGTCTGGCAATTTTCTGGAAGAATCTGGCTGGCAGCTGGAAGCTGAAGGCAGTGGCCTAACTCAGCCTGGTGGACAGTAGTTTCTATGGACAGTGGGCTGGGGGCTTAGTGATAACGGAGTAGTTCTCAAACGCACAAAAGCTTTTTAACTGCTTGGAAAGAGGCAAAGGGTTCTTAATAAATCCACTAATAGTAGTGAGCCAGTAAAAAAACCATGACAATATTTAAAACAGCAGAAAATATTTCATTTCATTAGCATCCATTTTTAATAATACTTCTATTTTTTTCTACCTCCTAAATCTTGAAATCTTACCTGTGTAGTCACTAGGAATTGAAAATGGCTTGATGGCACATGATCATTCAAGTCCTGAAATAATTAATCCTCTTTTCTCCAAATAAGATAAAAAATTGGCATATAGCTAATAATAGAGTCATATCGTTCATTTCCATAATATTGGACTAGCCATTTTCTTGCTGCTGTTAAAAAAAATTGGAAAACAAATTTTATACCCATTTATGCACCAAACCTTTTTTCAGCAATCTAAAATTATTTCACTAATTTTAGAAGTCGAGTAAGGCAATGCAGTTTTTAAAATGCTCAATGCATTTCCTATTGTATATTATTGCAATAACTCTTATTGAATAAGGTAACCTTCACCAGTGTCCCAATATTCGAAACGTTGCCGGTCAGAAATACCAATGCAAGTTCGCTTTAGCCCAAAGGTTTAGCCACTCCATTATCCCAAATAGATTTGGAAACAATAGTAAATTTTAAGTTTAAATGTTTTTGTAATAAAGATACATAAATGATCAGGTCTGGGAGGCTTTACTGTGGTTATGCTTAAAATGAGGACTAGAAAAAAATAATTTAAATGATCAAATTGAGGTCATTCTTTTATGTAATAAACCAAGAAGTTGGTTTATTACATTATAAAAATTGCTACAAAAGAGAAATGCAACCATAATTTATAAAACAGGAGTACTGTAGTGGAAACTGCTCTTCTGTATAAGCCATTTTTCAAAAAAAGATAGGCAGGCATGTAATAAAGTAGAGTTGGCAGTAAATTTGAGAACACAAGACTGTATCCCAAGTATAGAGACCTGGTTCAGTTTAGATGGCTATTTCCCATATATATATATGGGAATATATATATATGCAGGTTTTGGTATGTTCGGGTCTTTTCTTACACGGGAAAAGACCAGAACATACCAAAAACTGCATACATATACCCGTGAAAACTATAAAAATATAAAACCTGTATACATATACTCGTGAAAACTATAAATATAAATATAAAACTCTCTTTCACAGGAGTGTGCAAGCTGTACTCGGAACAAAGAGCAATACGGGTCAAGCGCGTAGTGGATAAAAAGAGATTGTAAGTGAGACTGTTGTTACTGCATTGGAAGATCTTGTCAATTTCTGTGCAAACATCTTGGTCTTTCAGAAAAAAATATTTAATTCCCTTCCAGTATTGATTCTGAAGCTTTTTGTAATGTTTTTGTAATAAAGATACATAAATGATCAGGTCTGGGAGGCTTTACTGTGGTTATGCTTAAAATGAGGACTAGAAAAATAATTTAAATGATCAAATTGAGGTCATTCTTTTATGTAATAAACCAAGAAGTTGGTTTATTACATTATAAAAATTGCTACAAAAGAGAAATGCAACCATAATTTATAAAACAGGAGTACTGTAGTGGAAACTGCTCTTCTGTATAAGCCATTTTTCAAAAAAAGATAGGCAGGCATGTAATAAAGTAGAGTTGGCAGTAAATTTGAGAACACAAGACTGTATCCCAAGTATAGAGACCTGGTTCAGTTTAGATGGCTATTTCCCATATATATATATGGGAATATATATATATGCAGGTTTTGGTATGTTCGGGTCTTTTCTTACACGGGAAAAGACCAGAACATACCAAAAACTGCATACATATACCCGTGAAAACTATAAAAATATAAAACCTGTATACATATACTCGTGAAAACTATAAATATAAATATAAAACTCTCTTTCACAGGAGTGTGCAAGCTGTACTCGGAACAAAGAGCAATACGGGTCAAGCGCGTAGTGGATAAAAAGAGATTGTAAGTGAGACTGTTGTTACTGCATTGGAAGATCTTGTCAATTTCTGTGCAAACATCTTGGTCTTTCAGAAAAAAATATTTAATTCCCTTCCAGTATTGATTCTGAAGCTTTTTGTAATGTTTTGTAATGTAAAGCTAACAAGCAAACATTGTAAGCCTTTCTTTTTAAACTTACCCAGAATTTTATATAGATTTTTCCCCCTCTTTGCTTTCCTTTTTTTTTTTTTTTGGCAGAGTGATAATGTATAATAATAATAATAATAATAATAATAATAATAATAATAATAATAATAATAATAATAATAATAATAATAATAATAATAATTTAATTTGTATACCGCCCTTCTCCCGAAGGACTCAGGGCGGTGAACAGCCAGAATAAAAATACAGAAAGAATAACAAATACAACAATAAAAACAACCCTTAAAAAACTTAGTCCATTGACCAAATTTAAAATACAATAATACCCTATAAAATTAACAAAAATTTAAAACCCATAAAATCAAAATTAAGATTCTAAAAATCAAGCCAGTCCAGCAAGACGAAATAGATACGTTTTAAGTTCGCGGCGAAAGGTCCCAAGGTCAGATAGTTGTAGAAGTCCAGGGGGAAGTTCATTCCACAGGGTAGGAGCCCCCACAGAGAAGGCCCTCCCCCTGGGGGCCGCCAGTCGACATTGTTTGGCTGACGGCACCCTGAGGAGTCCCTCTCTGTGAGAACGCACCGGTTGCTGGGAGATAGAAGACGGCAGTAGACGGTCCCGTAAATATCCCGGTCCTAAGCCATGGAGTGCTTTAAAGGTGGTAACCAATACCTTGAAGCGCACCCGGAAGACAACAGGTAGCCAGTGCAGTCTGCGCAGGATAGGTGTTACGTGGGAGCTTCGAGCTGCTCCCTCAATAACCCGCGCAGCCGCATTCTGGACTAACTGGAGTCTCCGGGTGCTCTTCAGGGGGAGCCCCATGTAGAGAGCATTGCAATAGTCCAAGCGAGAAGTAACGAGAGCATGAGTGACCGTGCATAGGGCATCCCAGTCTAGGAAGGGACGCAACTGGCGGATCAGGCGAACCTGATAAAAAGCTCTCCTGGAAACGGTCGTCAAATGGTCTTCAAAGGACAACCGACCACCCAGGAGCACGCCCAAGTTGCGCACCCTTTCCATCGGGGCCAATGACTCGCCCCCGACAGACAGCCGCATCTGCAGCTGACTGTACCAGGGTGCCGGCATCCACAGCCACTCCGTCTTGGAGGGATTAAGCTTGAGCCTGTTCCTCCCCATCCAGACCCGTACGGCTTCCAAACACCGGGACAGTACCTCGATAGCTTCCTTGGGGTGGCCTGGGGTGGAAAAGTACAGCTGCGTGTCATCAGCGTACAGTTGGTACCTCAGCCCAAAACCACTGATGATCTCACCCAGCGGTTTCATATAGATGTTGAACAGGATATAACGATAGCTTAAGCCTCTCAATGTATTTTAGCTGAATTCAGTGGGATTTCCTTTTTGAGCAGTTACACTTAAGTTTATTATACAACGTTGCTAATTCAGCACTGATGGTAACTGCATACAATGCACAAGGGGGCCGAGCTTTTCCCAGGGCTGTCAGTATAATTACGCCATGCAGCATAATTAACCAGAGGGGATAACAAGCCCACTGCACAGGTTGGCGTGGATTATGTAATCAGGAGAAGTGAATGAATCATCCCGAATACATGGTGCGCAAGGCAAATTACCTTAAGGAAAGAGAGAACAAACTGTTTCACCCTGTCAAGAAATTATGAATTTCCATATCCTGCTCAGAATGTGAACCTCCCAAACCTGCTTTTCCTAAAAGTGTGTGTGTGTGTGTGTTTGGGGGCTGCAATTGCACGTTGCTGGGAGGGCTACAGGTTTCCCATTTCTAAAGTAATATTGAACATATTTAAACGTGTGGTAATAATCAAGCAACCAACTAATATCTAATATCTGTAAATTATTTATTTTGAACTATTCTTCCTTGCTTTTATTTTTTGCAAAAATACCCATTAAGTTGGGAAAAAGGAATTGGCCAGAAGCCTAACTCTACATGGCAAAATGAGTCAGTCACCTTTTATGCCCTATAGAAGATCTTGAGGAATCGTCGGCTTATTTCAGTTCATCAGACATACCCCTCTGGCACTCATCATGTTTATGACAATGAGCATATTATAGTTCTAATCCACCCACGACTGAAGTGGTGTGTATAATTCAAATACGATTTAATTCAGTAAAAGCAAGAGCATAAGTAGCATGGGAAGGATTAAAATAAAAGGATAGTTTGGGGTAATGCTGGTCAACTGGACCAACTGACCACAAAGCTGACAGACAAGGGGGGCCTCCTGCTGTCCCTGAAAAGACTACCCCATGGAGGGAAAATTGGCTTCCCTGGGAGGGTTCCCCCACCCCCCAGGGCTTTCAGGGGAGGAGCCCCTTCCCCACAGAGGGCGTCTGGAAAGGGAAGCCCCTGGAGGAGAGCTGCTGAATGTGACCCAAGTGACATCCTGGCCTGGCTTCCTCTTTCTCTCCCTCTCTCTCTCTCTCTCTCTCTCTCTCTCTCTCCCTCCCTCCCTCCCTCTCTCTCTCAACAGCTGCCATTTAAACACAGCAGAGGAATAAAGCCAGCAAAGCAATTTTTTTTCTACCATGTCTGACAACACATTTATTGCCAGCCTAAATTAGAAATGTTTTCTATAGAGCAATTGTTAAATCCAGAGATGATTGCAGAATAAGAGGGAAAAATCCAGAATCCTAGGAACCCACCCTCTGATTTTAAATGTAATCATTGATTTATCTTGGATCTTCCATTCTCAGGTGCCTGCTGTCCTCCTTGGGAGTAAAATCACCCCTGTGTTGAGCGCAACCCCTGGGGACCAAGGGATGGCGCCTCCGGGTGGATTTATTGGCAGCAGGACCTGAGAGGTGTCCTTCCAAGATGTATTTCAGCTTCTCGGTCTGGTGTTCCCTGGTGGCCCCCAGGCCCAAAGCTGGCCTGTTCTGATTGGGCCCAGACAGGGTCATCCGGAATGATTCCACCCAAACCAGCCTTTAAATATCTGTCAGTCACTTGGCTTGTTACGCATTACGGCATTTAGACAGAACAGAGAAAGGGGGAGACGTTTCACTTTCCTGTTTCTTTTATTATTTGCCTTATGTTTCAGTTATTGTGGAAGTTTGAACCAAATTCAGAAATTATTTGTGGTGGTATTTGATTGCTTCCCAAAAGGCTCTCTGTCACTTCTTGCCAGGGTGGTGGGGTGGTGCTGATTATTTGATTGCACCCACTGCTGCTGGGACAGTGGTAAGCAGGGCAGGCACACGGTGTGTGTGTGTTTGGCAGGGGCTTGGGGTGGGCACAAGAGAATCCTGGTCTCTGGGAAATGGCAGAGAGTGAGTGAGCCTGGCCTTGAGGTGCCCCTGTGTGAACAAGGGGAGAGCCAGGCAGGCTTTCCAGGCTGATGGGTGGAAAGGAGGAGAGCAGCACTTGGTTGTTTACCTCTCATGTTTTGTTCCTTTAGATCCAGGCTTGAGCCTGAGCAAAGCAGTAAGTCAGCACTCACTGCTTCTTGTGGAAAAGCGCCCGAGACGGAGACGGAGGCTTCTCCACCTCCTGAAGAATTGGAAGAAAAACTCACCAGGGAAGGCAGCCGAGGTGGTAATCCCTTCCTGCCTGTAATATCACAACATCCATGCTTTAAATGCTGTAGAATGTTGAGGCTCATATGGCTTCCGGTTGGGGAATTTTCTCTTTTATTAACTCAGGAAAAATAGTTTTCAGTTATTTATCATTATGCTACATTTACAGTGTGTTGCTTGAAAGTGAAATGGTATATTTCATGGGTTTCAGAAATGGTACAATATCAATATTGACTCACTCATTGTGGAGCCTTCCAGTCAGTGGGGCTTGTTTCCCATGTTTCCCTCCCTGCTGGAGGAGGGCTTCTGCTACAGCAGCAGCAGCACACTGCTGGCTCTGCGACTTTTACTGGAACTCGCTCGGGGAAGGGAGGAATTTCTGTAGGCAGCAAAGAGGAGCATCTCTTGGCAGGACCAGGAGAAGAAAGAGTCGCTTAGCTGAGCTGCACAGTTTCTGGCCTTTCCCCTGGAGGGCGACCCTCAGACTTCTGAAGAAGGGATTTCACCCAGGCTCCTAAGGATGGAAAGAAGAGAAGAGAAGCTCGGGCTTCCTCTAAGGGGAGAAATCCAATGGCTCTCCCAAAAAGGACGCTCATGGGGATGGGGGACTCAGTGGTGAGAGGAACAGCGTCAGCCATCCACAAACTAAATATGAGAACAACGGAGGTCTATTATCTAGTAAAGGTAAAGGTTCCCCTCGCACATATGTGCTAGTCGTTGCCGACTCTAGGGGGCCGTGCTCATCTCCGTTTCAAAGCCGAAGAGCCAGCGCTGTCCAAAGACGTCTCCATGGTCATGTGGCCGGCATGACTCAACGCCAAAGGCACACTGAACGCTGTTACCTTCCCACCAAAGGTGGTCCCTATTTTTTCTACTTGCATTTTTACGTGCTTTCAAAACTGCTAGGTTGGCAGAAGCTGGGACAAGTAATGGGAGCTCACCCCGTTACACGGCAGCACTAGGGATTCGAACTGCTGAGCTGCCGACCTTTCGATCCACAAGCTCAACGTCCTAGCCCCTGAGCCACCACATTTCTTTTGTCTATTATCTACTATGTGCAAAGATCCTGGCTGTTGGCCATGGTTTGTAAAATCAGAAGATTTGACCAATAAACCTGCTGATGATTACTATCCTTTTCTTTGATTTCATGTCAGAACTAGTGACATCCCCAAAAGAGGCTGGAAAAGATTATTAGGAGGATTCCAAGTTGCTAGGGAGGAAGGCAGAAGAGTTGATCATGGATATTGTCTATACTTCAAGCTGAAGTTCAAGGTCACAGAGGAAATGAAGGATTTTGGAGCTGAACTGCTGATTGGAGAGAGTCTTGTTGAGAAAATTCCCATAGTATCTACAGGGATGCTCCTGGTGAGAGATCAGGTAGACCAGGAGGAGAGGATTTGGAACGTGTCTTGCTGAGGGAATCTGGAGGCTTTTAAATAGATCTGGAGGGGAAAGGAGGCCTATATCCAAAACCACATTCAAGCTATAGAATTCTGTTAAATATAAGCAGTAAAGATAGTGTTGCATTCCTGGTTGTATTTCTTGTCAGGACTACCTCACAGAGACATGACTCTTGGAGATCTGAAAGTACCCCTCCTGTTCCTTACTTTTACAATCCTGAAAACCAAGGAGGGTCCTTTCTGAGACATTTTCACCCCTTCAAACTCCAATTTTACTGTTACTGTCAGGCTGTTGTCTAGGCTGCAGTCATTCCATCCCACTTGAGTGAGCCTCTGGCACCTTGAGTAGACTTGACCAGTTGGAGTCCAGTTTGGTGCAGAACTGAGCAATTTTGTCAGTCAGATAGCCAGAATACTTCATGGATGATCCAGCGGCCTGTCACTACATAACAAGGACCGGGTCCCTCCAAAATGGGCCATTGGATGGCAATTGACAAACCCAACAGGTCAGAGAAGTACATTTTGCCATCCTTATTGCCAAAGGTGATCCAGACTATGGACCAGGTTTGATTGGATTCACTCTTATTTCTTCCATCTCTTGGGGTGCTTCATGTTCTGGAACTCTTTTGTAAAGAGCGCTCCGGGAACAGCACAGAGGGAGAACTCACGTGGTGCTGACAATGCCCCCCCCCAGCCCATTCCACACAGTGACCATGGTCTTAGCCAAACTGCCCACCAGGCTCTTGGGAAAAACCCTAAGCTCTGCCGTGGGATCCTCCAGTCCTTCCATGGGGAGGATGGCACCAGTCAACCAGGGGGCTGTCAGAGAATGAGCCACCTGTGGCAATGCAGTTGTGGCAGTGGAGGATGATCCTCCCTTGCCAGATCGTTTTGCGGTTGCCCGAAAGCAAAGGCAGACCCAGTGGGCAGCCTCTTGGATTGGGCCCTCAACGAGAAGGGGTAGGTCCCATGGAGGCCACCAACTCCTGAACCACCCTGGGCTCAACACCACCACCACCAGCTGGCTGGACATGTTTTAAGATCTTTGGGCATGAATAGCAAGGACTGACTCGTCTAGGCCAGGGGTCTGCAAACTTGGCTCTTTTCAGCTTGCTGGCTGAGGAACTCTGGGAGTTGAAGTCCACAAGTCTTAAAAGAGCCAAGTTTGTAGAGCCCTGGCTTCACTTCATATTGAATGGGACTAGCAATTTGGGATTGGCTTCATGCTGATGACAATTTTGTTTGGCTTCTTTTGCAGAGAGGAACCTAGTTGATGAGCATGCTGATTTTGGCCTTGGTCAAGACAGCAGAGGAGAAGACGAGCTTTCCCCTGAAGAAATCCAAATGGTAATTTATCTTTTCCTCTTGAGCAGGACGCTAGGAAGCATCTGCTGGGGAAACTGTTGCAAAGTCTTTCTGAAAGGACCACCTCAGGGAAGGGTGCAAGCAGATGCCACCTGCCAAGAAGACTCCCTCTCTTCTCTGGGGAACAGCTAGGAAACAGTGGCCTGCTGGGGGTGGCTGAGCTCCTTCAGCAGGGTGGAGAAACGGAGCTCCGATCCTGAAGATTTGAGCTCCCTTCGTGTACAGGAGCTGCCATCCTGCCATGGTGGGCAGAGAAGATGCTTAAATCCTGATGAGCCAAGCTTCATTTCTGCACCCTGCTAAAGGAGCTCCCTTCTCCGCACGGTGGGGAGCTGACATCCCATGGCAGGCAGCTGTTTTCAGCCATCCCCGGCTGGGCCTTCAAAAGCCAAGCAGGATTTTCTGCGCCTGAGCAGCAGGAAGATCAGGAGCCTGGGGGCTGCCTCATGTGGGTGGGAGAGACCCGGCACAAGTGTCTGTCCCTCAGGGACTGAACCCCACCCCCACCCCTTCGATTTTGACAGGGAGGATCTTCAGCTCCTGAATGGAGCTTCCCAAGGCCTCTCGCCCATCAGCCTGCCTGCCCTCTGCTTACATGCTGGGCAGCCTCTTCTCTTCTCAACACTTGTGCACCACCTCCTGAATGGCCAGCATCAGGAAGTCTCCGGAATTGTAGTCAAATTTTCTCAATAGAAATTTGAAGATCTGATGGGTATATTTTTAGGTACAGTTTGCATGGATGTGAATAGGCTTTTCTTCTTTTTTAATTGGATGGAGTGTAATGTTTTCTGGCTTCTGTTTGTTTGATCTCTGACCACATAACTGTTTCGCAAATCTTTTCAGAAATATTTCTGCTGCATTAGTAGTAGTTTTACCTTGAATATAGAAATAATTCTCATTCCTCCTTCCCCCTCCCCCCCAACTCCCCATAACTCAGTTAAAGAATACTTGCTCAGAAATTGCCGGGAAAATGGATGCATATTTTTAATCTTAGAAGAAGGCAGATATAGATGAAGAGCGTTGGAGAGGAGAGCCCTAAATTCAGATCTCTCTTCAACAATTCTTAGATCATCATGTCTTCTCCTGGACCTTCCTTGTGTGATACTGGCAGGGATAGCCTAATAAAAACTGAATACCTGGAAAGAGTTTCACTGAAACTTACTCTTTCACATAGATGGTCCATTGGAACTAAGCTTTAAATTGCAATAATCTTTGCCTTTCTCCTCCCCACCCCCCACCCCAGTTTGAGCAGGAAAACCAACGCCTTGTGGGTGAAATGAACAGCCTGTTTGATGAAGTGAGGTACAATTTTTTTCCCTTCTGTTTGCTTTTTTTCCACATTTTGATCAAGGTTCTCAGCCCACATCACCTGCTTGAGGTGAGGTCACGTGGGCAGCACGGTGGGGATTGGTGCTCATCCCAGTGGCGTGTCTGTAGATTGGCCTCTCAGTGGGGTTGGTGCTTTCTACGAATTCTGTGCTCTGGTTCAGCCTGTAGTTTTTGCAGCCTATTAAATTTCCAAACTCCAACAGGATCCATCTCTGACTAATGCTGTTTTATATTGCACAGATAATAGGTGTCCAGTTTTTCTGTCTAGTAGTCTGCATTTTTACACACCGAGAACTTACACCTAATTATATAAATTGTATTTTTCCAATGTTACTATAAACAACTGATCTGCTTTGTATTAAGCATCTTATTGAAAATCTGTGTCCAGTAAGGCTTTACTATCTTAGGAATGTAAGATATTCTATTTACTTCATTCTGTAAAAATGGGAAATGTTTATTCTTAACTGTGTTTATAAATAACAAAGTATTTTTGCTTTCTTTTGTTATATTTTGATCATTTTTAGGCAGATAGAAGGGAAAGTAGTTGAAATATCTAGACTTCAAGAAATATTTACAGAAAAAGTATTACAACAGGTAAGAAGAATCCCACATTTGACTCTTTCACTAAAGCATTTTGAGCTCTAAAAAAATGCATGGCACCCTGTAGGATAGAGGCAAAGTGTCTATGATGATGGAGCAAAATATGAAGATACTGCCAAATTCCCAGATAATTCTTCCAATTCCCAGTGCAGCCTAGATCCTTGAAATTGTCTTGTGGTCTCTCATCCAACTCCTGTCCGCCTCAAAAGTCATATTTACCTTTTTTCAGAAGGGTTCAGCCAAGGTCATCTAGATACTGCCATTTGCAGAGTCACCAAATATGTGTTAATTTAATTTCTAGGAAGCTGAAATTGACAATATCCACCAAATAGTTGTGGGTGCAACGGAGAACATCAAGGAAGGCAACGAAGACATAAGAGAGGTAAACTTGGCCAAGGCTTTCTTGCTTTTTATTATTCTTGACTGGCCCATGGCAAGTTGTACTCCAGTAGCGTGGCTCTGTTGCATTTTGAAGGAATAGTCTTGTTTCTGGTTACACTTGTTCTGTGTGGTATGAAGATGTGCACATTCATTCATTCATTCATTCAGTTATATAGCCCCTATCTTATAAAACCCTGGGCAGCTCAATCTGTGTAAGTGCCGCCCTGTCCAAAATTAACTGTGGGCAGTATTTTTAGCTGTGGGCCAACCACTTTCCTTAAGAAGGAAAGATTGGAGACTGGACAAAAGCTCTCCAATGCTCTGGGGTCCAGAATGGTGTCTTGGAGGGGGGCAGCTCTCCACTGCCTCCAGTCAGCTCTGCTTGGTTCCCCCCCCCACACACACACACACAAATGCAGGCTGAGATCCTCTGCACCAGAGACGCCCTAACCCCTCAAGCACCATTCTTTGGTCAAAGCATCCTGTACACTTTGTAAGCAAGGGCCGATGGACAACTGATAAAATGCTACTTTTTTCTTACTTCAGCTGAACAAGTGGCATAAAACAAAATAAAAGGGGGGGGGGGGCGGTGAGAGCATACATTAAAAACCTTAGTGAATATGTCAGTCATAATTTGATTGGCCTTTTCTTTCTGTATTCTGCTCTTAGAGGTTGCCATGAGGAACAAAAGAACTGAAGACAAAAACTATGTTGGAGGCATAAACTGAAAAGAGTTTTGCACATTCCTGAATTGCCCACTGCAAATTACGTCTTTTAAAAGGATGTTTTTGTTCTCCACAGGCAATCAAGAATAATGCTGGATTTCGAGTGTGGATCCTCTTCTTCCTGGTCATGTGCTCCTTCTCTCTGTTGTTTCTGGACTGGTATGGAAGCTGATTCTGGCCAATAAAGCCTGCGGAACCACCTCGCCAGGTGACACTGTAGTTCACGCATCAAATATGTATATATTGTATGTATGTTTATATATGTGTGTGCCTCTGTAAACTAGCACTCAGGAACATCTCAAAAGTCATAGGGAGCTTTAGGCAGCAGGAAACTGGATGGCTGCCAGGAAATGCTCCAGAAAAGTGTTGACAGGTGCATGATCACAGCAGTGAGAAGTTGCCAAACATCTGTATGTGATGGAATGCCAAACGGCTGCTTCCCCTTCAGGGGTGGGGCAGGGGGCAGTGTTTTCCAGCATGAGGGATGTCACTGGTCTTCCCTGTTGGCTAAAGTGGGGGGAGCCCCCACCCCTAGAAAAAGTCCCCTTATGGAGAGGGGCTTCAGCTTGGAAGAGGGGCTACTTGGCTCTTTCCAGAAATTCTGCACTCCAACTCCCTTCCCTCATTTTGTCTTCTCTTTCAAAGCCACAATTGGCCTCTTCAGCTTTGGGGACACCGAAACTCAGGGGTCTGTGGAAGCCCCCCCCCCATGAAGAATGGAGAGGAAGGGGGTCTTCTTGAATGATCCAGTGCATTTCAGTTTACAGCAAACAGGGATTGCCCAGACATAGTCATGCAAATAATCATTATTAGAAAGGTGTTTTAGAAGAGGTTTTTATTGCAAGTAGGGTGATCGGAATCCTTCATTTCTTTTCCTCTTCACCGCTGCAAACATCTATTTAAACATACGGAGTGTGAGACTTGAGCATACTATTTTATTTTACACGGAGTGAAAATGTCAAAAGTTACATGTGAATTTGGTAAAAGTACTAACTACTAGGGAATACAAACATGGTGTGTGTACAAGAGAGAACTCCTTGAAGCAAATGAAAGATTTGGCACATAAGTTATTGCTTTTTATGTATTCCACGCAGCAGCAATTACATACCAAAAATTGTACAATATGTAACTATATTTAATATTAAAATTTCTAACAAAACCGTAAATGGCATTTTCCAAGTAGATTGATGCAAAAAAACAGTTCTGGAATGAAATATAACCTAGAACCATGTTTGTCTTAGTATAAATATAGAAAAAAAAAGACATGTTGATTTTGAAGTGTGTTTTAGTAAAATTAATGAAACTTTTGACATTCCACTGCGAAATAACACATTCAGAAGAACAAAAATGACAGCAGTTGTGAGCTACAACCTGCAATTGAGAACAGCAGACAAATCAACGCCAGAGTCTGACAGAGGGTCTTCCTAGTGCAGTGCAATGTTTTTCCAACTATCTCCCATCCTAGGAAAGATTCAGAGATTAAAATGTGCCGCTGTCCTATCCCTACAGAGCTTAGCAGTGGAGAAGCCGGTCAGATTTACGCCTGTCGTCTCAGCGGACTGCTGCCCTTGGCTGCTTATGCTGCAGGGGCTCAAGCGGCCTTGCCAAACTCCCTGGGAAAGAATCGATAGTGACTGTGGAGGAGCATTTGAACATCATAATTTTCATAATGTAGAATTCTGTCAAACCTAGTGAGTGTGTACCTGGCCTTGTGAGTGCTTAACTTATATCCAGAAAGTAGCCTTGTCTTCCCTCCCTCCCCAACATGCCTTTTCAACCTCGGAATCGGCTGGATGTTGCCGTCATTGGAGGCACTTTATTCCTCAGCTGGCTGACGTCAAAATCCCACCGAGCTCAAGGGAACCGATGTCTCTTCCCAGCAGCCTGACAGGGAAGGAATAGGAAAGGCCAAGAATGCTGCCAGCAAAGGGCATTTTATAATGTTAAGGTTTCCAAAAAAGGCCGTTCTCACGAAGTACATCCCTTCTAGTTACACAGATTGTATGGTGGACTAAAGAGTTTCCGTCTTGTTTATCTCCTTAAGTCACTACTACCCCTCAGAATATTTTGTCCTTTATATTCTTGCCCTTTAATTAAAACTCCTAATCTGTCATTAAAACTGTATAGCTCTTGAATGTCTAATTTCTATTTTGTTTGCACATGATTCTTTCATGTAGTGGAACATAGTGAAGTGCATGCTATAATAGAAGCCATTTAGCCTAAAGGTAATGGATGTAGTGAGCAAAATCAGGCCGGTTTTATTTCTTGGTTTTCATTTTGGAACTGCAAGCCATACCCATGAATGTTTGGATTTCAGAGCCAATTTAAAGGGAAACAAAACACGAGGACACACAGTAAGAAGCACGTTATCCTACACCAACAAGCCCTGCCTGAATGACTCTGTCAGATGTCTAAATTACAAGAATGTGCCTAAGTTTGATGCCACTGAAAGAGAAACTGGGTTTAGAGCTCTAAAGCAATGCTGATGTGCCCTGGACCATTAACGCCCTACTTTTTTTTCCGTTGCTCCATTTTGCAAAGCAGTTGGCAGCAACCAAAGCAATTACACCATAAATTATGAGCAACCTCTAAGTGATCCTAACAATGAGACATTCCATGAAAACCACCTTTGAACCATTCTCCATCAGACTCCTCCTCCTAAACAGGTTTCTCAGCTGCCTCAGTCTCCTGCTCAGAAAGTTTTTCTTCCGAAAGCACCGTCATCCATGGAGAAACTGACCGGGTGATGGTCTGCTTGGCCAGGTTGTAGTGGTTGATCACTGTGTAGAACTTTCCTCGAGCGCTAGAGTCTTGTTCAGAATAGTAGCTCTCTAATCCAGCCGGAATGCATTGATTGTTCTGAAAGACACAGATCACACACACACCCACCCCTGAAAACCAGAGAGAAAGCAAGGCGGCACCGTGTGTGCACGTGTCTCCCCCAAAGTATCCGTGAAAGAGAAACCGCTGGGCAGCTTCTTGGGCCCAGCAGAGGTGTCCTCTTGCATTCATTTCTCCCCCAAGCCTTTAACCTTTCTTCCTCCAGGGCACCTCAGTGGTTTTGCTCTCTCTCTCTCTCTGCTTCTCCTGCTTCCAAGATTTCCAGGGTGCCCTTGCCAAAAGGATATTGGAGCTTTTTCTTGTCCTGTGGCCCTTAGTTTCTAGAGACTGTCACATGCGGGGTCTTTGATACCACCCACCACCTTTTTATTCCTCTGAGAATAAAAGAGATTTTTCTCTCTTCTGAGGAAGCGCCTGGCAGGTCTGGCCCAACTTAGCATGGGAAGCACCTCCATCCATGGACCTAAGCTGGACACAGACCCGGAGGCTGAGAGTCAAAGGACCATTTGCCAAAGTTGTTATTCCCCAAGGAGGCACGTTTTGCAGATTGTTCTGAACAGAAGGGAGAAGCCTCTGCTCGAGAGTTGTCAAGTGCCAAAATGAGTTGTTACACTAAAAAATAACACAGAGGGCACAGAAAATATGGATCACAAAAACAAATATTCATGCCTGGCTCTTTTCCCCCCATATCTGTGCCTCAACACAGACCAAATGCTCCCCCACACTCTAATTTTTATGCCCTTCTTGCATGATTGACTTGAGCGGAGATCCCGCTGACTAAACATCCCTTTGGCTTTCAGTCCCCTTCCTTACCTTGAAGACGAAACCTTCTGGGCAGGCTTGGTCGTACTTATAGACCTTGTAGACCACAAGAAAGCCAACGCAGGTAAGGAACGCGAGGGCAAACAGGATCAGGGCGGTCGCCTGCAAACAGATTGACCATTTCTTTTAAGTACACATTGCTCTGAAACGCTTCTGAGCAGACCGAAGAAACATCCTCAACATCTCGTTGGACCTTAGGTATCTAAACAACCATCGCACTGTTAAATCCACTTGCTGCAAGCTGCCCAGAGTTGCTCTGGATAGTGAGATGGGCAACGTATAATAAATAAGTTTACTACTGTGTGATGTCTCAGTGTAGAACAGAGCAGTCTTCTGTTCCTGGGCAATATAAAGCAACTGACAATATAGTGCTAGATGATGGGGCCTTTGGGTTGGGTGGTACTCAGAGATGTTCCTGAGCAAGAAAGGAGGATCTTCCAAAGCACCTATGAGTTTCAGTGAAGTGTTAAGAGGAGAATTACAATGACAAGACATCAACCTTGAGAACAAACAAAAAACTTCCAGAAGTTTTCCACTCAGAAGGTTCCAACCTTAATTTGGTGTGCTGAAGAGACAGACAGAACTAATTTCAAGAAGATCAGAGATAGGAGTAAGCTGAAATGGCCTACAATAAAGATGTCTGCTTCCAAGGTATCTTAAAAAACATTTACTAATTATAAAAACTCCTGGTACTAGAACATGAAGGTAGATTAACATCCACATTATCAGGTCAGAAGGCTGGAAAAAACAGCTGAAATATCTATGAGAATACGGCAAGCAACATAAAATTTAAAATACAACATCAGAATAAGCCAATCAATAAAGCACAGATTTTATCCTGTTCTATCCAAATGATGCCAAAACAAACCGATGGATCATCAAACTAATCGACCCACAGTTCTTTCTCGAGGCTCAAATTATCCTACTTTGGACACATTCTGGGAAGACCCAGCTCTCTGGAGAAGGCGGCTCTCCGACTGGGAAAGATGGAGGGCTCCGTGCCGGTTTAGCAGCCTTGCCTGTTGGCCTTGGAAATGCCCAGCAACCCGTACAGCTGGTTGGGACATGGCAGTTTAATTGTTCCCCTTGGAAGACGTCCCTAAAAGGCAACCCACATGTTGACTGGTGTTTCTGGGTGTAACTAAGGAGGACTTGCGGGAGTTTCATGGCGAAAGCCTTCCATTTGCTGAAGAGCCCATCCTTTTCCCTCTTCCCCTCTGGCACTGTGAACCGACGCGGCTGCCTCCCGAGGCCTCTCCAGGGCTCGTTGCGTAGCGGCAGAGCTCAACAACCCAGGTCTGAAAATAATCCCCAAGCGATTCAAGCAAAGAGAATGGAAGTTTGTTTGTCTCCTGACTTCTGGTCTACACAGGGCAAGATCTGATCAGTCTCTCAGTTATGTATTGCATGGTAAATCGAAATATGCAGTGAGGTTTTCTGTTTTTCACAGGAGAACTGAGAAATCTTTAAATAATTGTCACATTCTATTCTGCATACAAAAAGTATTCGACGTCTCAGCATTTATATAGCGCACTCTAATGCCAGTAAGAAGCAGAAACGAGTAAAACGAAGTTCATAACTAGACCCATGTTTGTTTGGTGGTTCATTTCTTAATTCGGGCATTTGGCTAAATCACATTTTGAATTTCCAAACTTTTAAAAGCCAACTTTTGCCCCTGTGCTGGGTGACTCTTCCCCCTCCCTGACTCAGCCCAGGATCCTTGGAGGCTCTCCCAAGAAAGCTGTCCATGGATTTGCCTTTGCTGCCTGGGAGCTGCACTGGAAGTCTGGGTTGATTCCTTCAGCCACATCTTCTTAACAAGCCTTACCCTTGTATGTAGCTGCAGTATTTAACTTATCAATGCAGCCATTCATTATCTTTTACAGCAAATAAATTCCCTTTGGCATGGTCCTAACAATAAGAAAGCTAAAACATTATAAAATAGGTAAATACATATGATGTACTACTACACTTATGTATATACTTGGTAAATTACAAAGGCTCTTGCAAATTCATCCACAGTAGTTGGATGAATTCTAATTCTTTATAATTTGAGGCATAATTTGTATTCCCTGCTAAACACAAGACCTCCCTGGATTAATTCTCAGTTTCATACATCTTGCTGTATTGTACAAACTATCCAAAAGTCACTGCAAATCATTCAGATTCTCAGTCGACCGTATGGCGTCATTTGCATAAAAATGGTACTGACATTCATGATCTGAGCCAATAAACTCCTAACGTCATCGAGGTTTAAATCTATGTTCCTTGCATATTTATCAAAATAACAGCTTACACCATGAAAAATCACACATTCTCGTTCCCTACGGTTTTCCTCAAGTAATATTTTGCTTCTACCATATAAAACGTTTATGGCATTAAGGAACCAAAGTTTAATTCCATGTTTATATACTTTGCATTTTCTCTAAACTAACAAACACAATAGAAAGGTTTTTTTAATTAATTAATTTAATTTTAATTAATTTACATTTATATCCCGCCCTTCTCCGAAGACTCAGTGCGGCTTACACTATGTTAGCAATAGTCTTCATCCTATTTGTATATTTATATACAAAGTCAACTTATTGCCCCCAACAATCTGGGTCCTCATTTTACCTACCTTGTAAAGGATGGAAGGCTGAGTTAACCTTGGGCCTGGTGGGACTAGAACCTGCAGTAATTGCAGGCTGCTGCTGTTAATAACAGACTGCATTCTCCTTACAATTGTATATTTCTCAATGAGCCGCTAAACAGAAAACTCTTCTTCCCTGATAATAAAGCTGCCGCCACAGGGACCTTCCTCAATGTGTGTTCCCCTGCTCCCTCTCAGTTTCTTCCGGTTAGAATTCAGCCAGTCAGTTTAGAGTCTGCCTTCTGCAGTCTCTGCATTCACTCTTGCCACCTTCCCCTTGTTGTAGCAAAAGAGCCAGCCTTCTTCCAACTCTTGGGCACTGTTGGGCAGTCTTCCTATGGGTTAAGCAAGTGGCGTAGATACGGGGTCCCTGGTGCTCTCTGAGCTTGATTGTTCTTTTGCAGATGTTTCATGACTCAACTAGGGAGCATCTTCAGAGCCAAATCCACTAACTTCTAGCAACTTCTGGGTCATGAAACATCTGCAAGGAAACAACCAAGCTCAGAGAGAGCATCAAGGATCCCACAATTCAACAATGAGCTAAAAATACTCTCTTCCATTGGCATAGCTATTCTATAAGCTATCGGCCTTCCCAAGTAGACCAGGCAGGAAACACAACCAGATGAGCTCATTCTACTTTACTGCAAGGCTACCTTAACAGAATCTTGCAAATCTGAAAGTACAAATCTCCTGTGACTTCTTCACAGCTGGAAAAGCTAGGGAGGGGTCTTTCTGAGTCTTTCTCCACCCGTTCCCTAGGCAATATTTCTTCATTCTGTCCCCTAAGATCTTTCTCACATGTCATTAGATAAATAAACCATATCTGTATTTTAGCATGTTTCCCTTTTACTCAGGGAGTGTCACAACTTTCCATACGTGATGGTCATCATCAGTCTCTGTCCCACAGGGGCCACATACAGCACTCCGTGTATTGGTCAGTTTTGATCACAAATGAAACCCAAGGCCAGTCTTACCCCAAAGCATTGTCATTGTCTTGATTCAAGTTAAATCACTGATGTAATGTCATCAGTAAATTTATGATGCTCAACTCTAAACTTTTAGGACTATTTAGTCTAAATCAGGGGTGTCCAAACTTGGCCCTTTGAAGAATGGTGGACTTCAACTCCCAGAATTCCCCAGCCAGCATGAGCTATAAACATGAGCAAGTTGCTTGCTGGGGAATTCTGGGAGTTGAAGTCCACCACTCTTCAAGGGGCCAAGTTTGGACATCCCTGGTCTAAATGATCACTGGAAAAGAGTAGATGAAAAAAGGAAATTGAGAAAGTAGATAAATTAGTTAATATGGAAACTATGAATCAGAGATTTGGAAAA
The DNA here is from genome assembly GCF_028640845.1 of Ahaetulla prasina. NCBI lineage: Eukaryota > Metazoa > Chordata > Lepidosauria > Squamata > Colubridae > Ahaetulla > Ahaetulla prasina. The sequence goes on from NC_080546.1 coordinate 94,452,453, forward strand.
TTCACCTCTAGTACATGTTTAGTACAGGTGAAAGTGTTTCCATACCAATACAGTTCTAGAAGATCTTATCACTTTCACTGAGGTTAACTGGTGTGTGTGTGTGTGTGTGTGTGTGTGTGTGTGTGTGTGTGTGTGTGTGTAATACATTAAACTTCAGTCCCTTAAGGCTTAATGGATTCTGCAAGGAAGTACTGCATACCTTTACCTTAATTCTTCAGTTTTCCTGTGGCAATTATTTAATTTAACATCTGCTAGTATTTTGAAGTGAGGTAAACGTAATATTCATTTTTTCATGCTTGAAAATGAGTTGATATGGCTTACCTTAAAACGTTCTGAGATGCCTTGAGTGATACTGACTGTGAATTCTGCAATTCGGGGAGAACGAAATTTCCCTTTCTTTCGATCGGGTTCATATTCCGTTTTTGTCTTCACCACCACCTTTTCAATGAACACCAACAAAGCAGCCATTACCAGCACATTACTGTCTCACCACAACTGCATCTGTCTGTTCTTTGGCTTGTGGTTTGCATGCAGCTTTTGGTCATGAGCCACAGAATAAAGAAGTTGGAAGTGACAATCCTATGACATGGCCAAGAAAACGTGTGTCCACAGAGCGCACAAAGGATCCCCGTTTGGTTTATTTTGTCCGTTCAGGCAAACAAACGGGATTTAAATAATTCCCTGTGATTTTTCTTCCAGGGAAGCCAGGTGCAAAATCTGCCAGGAAATGCTTTCCCATGAAAGAAGACTAGAAAGGGCATTTTAAGGACATTGGGTTCAACCACCTTATTTTCTGATCAGTTTTGGATTTATAATTATTTTATAAATTAATATGTGGTCTTTAAACAAATGCTTGTAAAGTGAGGACTACTTGAAGCCTAATTAAAAAGGAGGTAGCAATTTCCTGTATCCCACTGGGCAAATTGGCACCACATAAACTGGTCCTTAGCTGATCCTGATCCATGGCCCTCAGGTGCAATTCCAATTTTCAAGCTGAGTTCCAAAACTCCTGATCAATTGAAAACGGCCTTTAGAGCAGTAAAACTCCTATACTTATGTCTAGTAAAAGACATGCCCTTTTGTTAGGAAAGGCTGAACAAAAATGGGATAGAGAATAACAGCAGCATTAACTGAAGAAATGACTGTAGATATGACAGGTTAAACCAGGAGCGTGCAAGCTTCTTCAACTGAAGGGCATATTTAGCCTCTTAGTGACAAGTTGCAGTCTTCTGAGCAGTGAAATGGGGCAAAAGAAAGTACATGAGGCCAATTCAATCAGAATTCAAACAATATAGCTGGAAGGGACTTTGGAGGTCTTCTAGTGGAACCCCCCCGCTCAAGCAGGAGACCCTATAAACACTTCAGACAAGTGACTGTCCAGTCTCTTAAAAACCTCCAGTGATGGAGCACCCACAACTTTTGAAGGCAACTTCTATTCCACTGGTTACTGTAATTGTCCTCACTGTGCTCATTGTCCAAATTACTCCTTAGTTCCAGGTTGCTACTCTACTTGATTACTTTCCATCCATTGTTTCTTGTTTTGCCTTCTGGTGCTTTGGAAAATAAGTTGACCCCTCCTCTTTGTGACAGCCTCTCAAATACTAGAAAACTGCTATCATGTCCCACCTCCCAGTCCTTCTTTCCTCTAGACTGGCCATATCCAAATCCTGCAACTATTCTTCATAGTCTCCAACTAAGTTTAACCATCTTAGTTGCTCTTCTCTGCACTTTTTCCAAAGTCTCAACATCTTTTTTGTAATGCAATGACTAAAACTGGATGCGGTATTCCAAGTGTGGTCTTACTAAGGTTTTATAAAGTGGTACTAATACTTCATGTGATTTTGATTCTATGCCTTTGTTTATATAAAGGCTCAACAGAGATTTCATTTCCTTAGAGTCCTATGGAAAAATCAGGTGGAACAACGGCTGATGACTTCTTTCTGTTGGTCTACGATAGAAAGTGTTCTCACATACTGTATAACAGTATGGTATGCTGGTCTAACAGCTGCGGACAGGAAGGCACTACAGAGAGTGATCAATTCTGCACAAGAAACCATGGGTTGCCCTCTAACACCACTAGATGACATCGCCAGGTCGCACTGTTTCAGCAGAATAAGGAAGATACTTTGGGATGATTCACACCCTGGCCAGTGTCTCTTTTTGCTTCTACCATCAGGCAGAAGACATTGAAGCATAGCCAGCCAGACAAACAGGTTTAAAAACAGCTTCTACTCATGGGCTGTCAGACTCTTAAACACAATTACAATCACTCCATGCACATACAGAAATGTATGACTAGTCTTTTTCTTGTATAGGGATTATTCTCTATACTATTTGTTGTTTTGTATTTTCTGTCATGGATTGCACCAGAGAGGCTAAGCCAATTTCATTGTATATATGATGTACAATAACAATAAAGGCTATACTATACAACCAAGGGTTGTATTAGCTTTTTTGGCTGCTGCTACACACTGCTGGCTCATGTTTAAATGATCATCCACTAGCACTCCAAGATCTCCCTCACAGTTGCTGTTTTTGAGCCAGATTTCATCTAATCTGTACTTGTATTTTGGTTTTTCCCGCCTAGGTATAAAACCTTGCCTTTCTCTACATTAAATTTCATGTTGTTGGATAGGGCCCATTGTTCAAGTCTGTCAAGATCTTTCTGGATCCTGAGCTTTTCTTGTGGGGTTGTTGGCTATTTCTGCCAGCTTAGTGTCATCTGCAAATTCGATGACGCTAAGCTAACAGGAATAGCCAATACTCCAGAAGATAAAAACCATTTTTATTTAATTAAATCCTATTCATATAATTTCACAGTATATGAACATTGTACTCTGAAAACAACATCTACATGTGCAAAGTGGAAAGAGGGCAAGTGGAAAAGAGCAAGTAAGTAAGAGGTATCTTGTGAATGTAAGGAGTGTAGCAGGAAAGTTCAGAAAAAGGGGGCTTGGCAGGGGGCTGCTATGACAGCAATAATGGGCTTTAGACATGTTTAACAACATAGGAAGAGAAAAGAATCATTTAATGAAGCTGCTTAATGAAGATAAATGCTTTTAGTTCAGTCTTCTCTAACATAGGCTGCAAGTTTTACAAGACAAATGCAAAATGAAGAATGACTCTTGAGACTGACAGAAATTAGTTGGAATTGCTATTTACAGTGATCAGCTTTAAAACTCCAGAGTCTGATAAACTGCATCTTGGAATACTGAAGGAACTAGTTTAAAATCTTACCAAACATTTCTATCTTTTTTTTAAAGAAACATTGGAGAAACAATTAAATGCTAGGTAATTGGAGGAAATAAACATCCTTATTCTTAGAATTAGAAAACAGTAGGTTCCAGAGAATCTGGTATTAATAGGAAGAGTTTAAAATATATCATAAACTATTAGCAACTTAAAAACAATGCTGTAAATTACTAGAGGTCAACAATGTGTGACAGACATCTGACGTCTGTGTTGCTTGGATGACTTTCCTATTAGATTGTAGGAATATATATATATATCTTAATAATATCATAATATATCTTAATTTCAGAGGATCATTTGCCAAAATGCTCTGTGACATTCTGAGCAGCCAGTTAAATGTGGTCTGGCAGCATACGCGGCGGACTTGGAAATTGCCCTCGGAGTTCTCATCAATTCTTCCTTCCAGGTTAGACTGAGGAGCTTCAGTCCTGGACCTCATGTTCCTCAATATTTTTATGAATGACTTGAAGCGAGATGCTTCCCAAATCTGCAGATGAACTTCTCAACAATGAGTTCAGAAGCAGAACTAGAACCTTCCCAAACTAAAAGAACCTTTTCGGTTGGGGTGCTTTTATTCCATACTCTTAAGAAAGAGTTGGATTCTGGGTTCTAAGTGCCTCTTCGAGCAACTACTTGGTAGTTTCTGATCTGAAAGGGAAGACAGCACTTCTGCAAAAGCCTTACCGCTTATTTAAACTCATTCAAGTTCATAGGAAACAAAGCGTCTGATTTCAGATTATTCCTATCATACTGTTTATTTCACGGAGAAATGAACGGAGATCGAGAGTCTTTCTCTTCCCCTTTCTGCAACAGAAGCATCCAAGTGCGTACGGTACTAGCGGAGTAGTAAGCCAGGGATAGACGGGGGCCACACCCAGGGAGGAACAAAGCCTCTCCGCCAGGCGCGAACAAAGAGCCGCCGTCTTTCTTTTTTTTTTTTTTTTTTTTTTTTTTTTGTTTACATTTATACCCCGCCCTTCTCCGAAGACTCAGGGCGGCTTACAGTGTATAAGGCAATAGTCTCATTCTATTTGTATATTTTTACAAAGTCAACTTATTGCCCCCCCAACAATCTGGGTCCTCATTTTACCTACCTTATAAAGGATGGAAGGCTGAGTCAACCTTGGGCCGGGCTCGAACCTGCAATAATTGCAGGCTTCGGTGTTCTTAATAACAGGCTATTACCAGCTTGAGCTATTCTTCCCTTACAACAGCCCTTCTCTGCGATTCCTATTCTCCACCATTTCCGCCCCCAACTCTGCAGGTTTCCTTTGCAAGCTGATTAAAACAGCCCATCGCCAATTCTGAATTTACTCCCCACCAGTATTGATTTTAAACGTATTTGACGCGGTCGCTCGACAATTGACATGGAAAGAACAACAGTAAAACAACTGAAGATACAAATGTAAAACTATTCAACCATGTAATAAAAAAGGAGCCGTTTCTTCTTCTTTTTTAAACGAAGCCGGCTTCGCACTGAACACTCTCCAGAAAAGTCACCACGGGGAAACTCTTCGAGAAAAAAGGAGGAGGAATCTGGTTTTGCCGTTGGGGTCCGGGTTTCCCTGCGAAGGGTGGTGGGCCGACGTCGGACGGAATCCAACCCACTCGGTTCCCCGGGAAGGAGCGCGCCGCCACCTCCCACCGGGGATGCCCTGTCTGGGCTCCAAGGAAGGCAGCGCTCCATGCCCAGAAAGGTTCCGCGGCCGGCATCGCCTCGCACCTGGGCCGCCCTCGAGAGGCGCAAGCGGCGCAGGGCGGGAGGGGGCCGGCAGGCGAGCCGAAGCCCTTCACGGGAGGGATGTTCCGGCCTCCCTCTTGGCCAGAGACCCGGGCCCCCCCGGGGCGCGGGCGCTCGGTACCTTGTCCGGCGGGGGGAACTGGAGCTGGCCGACGTCCAGCGGGGTGATCAGCGGGATGGTATCGAAGCCGTCCTCCGCCGGGGCCGGCTTGCCGCGCTTCTCGCCAAAAGGGCCGCCCAGCTTCACCATCCTTCCCTCGCGAAGAAGAGGAGCCTGCAAAAGGCCGCGGTCAGGCGAGGCTGGCCACCGCCCCAGCTCCCACCCCCCCTCCCGGCCCGGGGAGACCTACCTGCTCGGCCCTCGCCTCGTTCTCCGCTGCCGCGCCGGCTTCTCGCGAGCTCCGCCGCCGCTCTGCCTCCCGAGCCCAGCGCCTCCCCTTCCGCGCGGATGGCAGCAGCAGCAGCTCCGGAGTGACGCAGCCGCGCGTGGCCGTCGCCTCCCCCGCCCAGCCGGGAGCACCACCCTAGTTCGGGGCTGCGGCAGGACGCGGGGCGGGCGGAGGCTCCTGCGGAGCAGCCGCTGACCTGCCTCAGGCGACGCACCTGCTGGGGCTCGGAAACCCGTCCCTGCTCAGTGCCCGCAAGCTCTGCCCAGCTGCCTCCCTCCAGAGCAGTCGGGCTCTCCCTCCCCCCCCCACCTGCTTTGTGGCCTCCGTCCTCTTCAGCAGCCCTCCCCCCACATCCTAGAGGTAGGGGGGCTGAGAGCGACTGGCCCCCATCTGAAATGGGATAGCTGGTCCCCTGTTCCCTAGGATGGCCTCCCTTGATGGACCGCCTTCTCCGCCCAGATGCTATCGATCTTCCGCTGGAGGGTGGCCTTCTGCCGTTATGGCCCAAGTTTCCTTGAAAGATTCGCACTAGGTGATCAGAGGAACCAAAGGGAAGGAAATGGACCCAACTTCCACAACACTGAGTGCTGGTTTTTAATGTCAAGGCATTAGGATTGTGAGTTTTTAATAGCAACCCAAAATATCACCAGCCCTATTATTTCAGTATTGCTATTTTTTCGTGTTTTCAACCCCCACTCATTATGGAAATGGGGTTATGCAGGTAAATTCAGACATGACTGAGGTGACTAATGAATTTTAAAAAGAAATATAAGTCTCCAGGCAACAATTCAGTCAAATACAACTTTGATACGGTTTTATTTACTTACAAATCGGTATGCTGTTCTTCAGGAGGCTCAAGTCTCACTGGCCCAGCTCACCCTCATTCTGCAAAGTCTTCATAGTTAGGCCCCAGAGTGTCATGCTAGAGAAGGGGCCCTCGTTATTTCGGGGCTTGCGACTGCTCAGGGGCTCCCCGTTCCAGCCACTGCCCAGGACCCTTGCAGAGGAGCGAACTGAGGGCAGAGTGCCAGACAGCAGCGATCCCTCCTCAGAGGAGAGATGGCTTTCTTTAAAAGTACAAGATCGAGTCGGTCCTTCTGGAGATTTACAGAGTTTGGCAGGAACCAAATTCAGTTTCTGAGTGTCTTTTTCCGCTCCAGGCCTTGCCCTGCCAAATGGTGCTCCAGGGGGTCCAAATTCATTTGGCGAATGCTCCCTCGAGTTGGGTGGGCATTTCTCTGATGGCGACAGAAAGGATACTGAGATTTCCTGGGTAAAGAAATCTGAACATTGGGACTTCTCGAGGTCAGGAATTTCCATTGCGTGAGAAAACTCATCTACAATAGCTGCACTTTCACTGTTAGCTTTATAGTGGGTTTTTTTGTGTCGACGTAAGACAGCAGAACGGCTGAAACATTTATTGCAGGTCTCACAGTGATACGGCTTTTCCCCAGTATGTGTTCTTATATGTCTTCGCAAATCTCCAGATCCCGCAAAACATTTTCCTGTAAAATAAGATACTTATTGTTCTTTCAGCAAAGATCAGTGTTCTAATTCTAAAATTACTAGGTTTTAATTAATGCGGTTTGTTGTTACGTGTCCCTATGCATCAAAAGCAGACTTGCTCTCAATTAGAGAACAGTGGGCAGATCAGATCCAGTAGGTTAAAACTGCAAGGAAGGCTACGTATCGGGAGGGGCCGCCTGACTGTGCAAGCTATCTGCCAGCGGAAGAGGCTGGTGTGTGAAGCGGAGGGTTCTCCTTGGTGAGAGTTCTTGGAAAAGAAGCTAGGAGGTTCTCTGCTGGAGAATCCCTAATGGCTCCTTCGTGGCTGGGCTTAAACCAGGCAACCTTTAAGAATCCTTCCCTCTCTTGCATCTTTGCTTCTACCACAACTTCCCTCGTTTTGAGCCAGGGGGTCCCACATGGGGAAAGCAAATTACACTAGTCTAACTAAGAGACAAAGACATGAGGACATTTTAGTGAAAAACTGCCAGATAAAGGTGTTACATTGGAGACATTTCAAAGAATTTTTGAAGAAATGGGAAAGATTGAAAATATAATGATAGCAACAACATCTGCTACTGAAAAAGTGCTATTTAACAGAGACTTTAAAGAACTGAAAGATGCAAAGGAGAAACATTTAGAAGAATTTATAGGCTGACAGGATAAACTAGAAAAACAAACCCCAGCTTATGCAGAAGTACTGAAAAATAAAATAGTGGGCTATAAGACAAATGTGAAAACTAAACTGGAAATCCAGACAGTAAGAATGACTCACTTGGATTTACAAAAGAGGGTTAGAAAGCCACAAGGAAATGAGAGAGAAAATTTGCGTGCAAATTAAATCCTACAAAAGCATCTTATCAGAGCAAAGATTAAGAACGTTAAGAGCAAAAGAAAGGAATATAAAGTTGATCTGTTGGATCAGGTTTAAAACCAGAAATACTTTTACAAAATTCTGGCAACCCTTTATAGACTGTTTACTGATAACCAGACAGAAACGTTAATGAATTTTAGATTTGCGGACAGGTAAGATCCCAAAGATGCTTTTTTCAAGAGGCAACTGGAATTTCTGGTTTTTCTTTGACGGCGTTTCGTTTTTCATCCAAGAAGCTTCTTCAACTCGGATGTGTAAGGACTGAGATATAGGAAAAAGGGATTCAGGAAAGGTAATACCCAAGAGGGCTGAAAAATACACAGCTTGCTTGTACTTATAAAAGAAGATCAGAAGTTACTTCTGGAGATATTTCCTTTTTTCCATACAGTTTCTTTCTCTTTGATTTCAGTTTTTCTGTTTTTGCTTTTACTTTTATTAAAATCTTTAATAATACTATTTTGAAATATTGTAACTTCACTGAATGCCTATGGTTTCCAGTTGAGACAGGACACATAATTCTTGAAGTCTATATTATGACTGTAACATATTGCCTGTTAATTCATTTGATAAGGAGTGGAAATAATTTGCCATTATTAATTTTTTGAGTGATCAACACCATATCTGCTGAATTTTCATTATTTTCATATGTGCTCTAAAGGTACAACTGAACAATGAAAAGGTTAGCATTTTTAGTGGAACTTTCCAAACCAGATCAATAAAACAATCTTCTGACTTACCACAAACTGAACAATTATATGGCTTTTCTCCTGTATGTCTGATCCTGTGTTTTACTAATTTCCGTGGTAAGTTAAATGATTTCCCACACTCATCACATGTGAATACTTTTTCTGCTGCATGGTTCTTCTTGTGTTCTTTTAAATTACTGAAGTTACTAAAACCTAAATGTAAGAGAATTTGAATCAGAATGATCACTCATAGGGTAACATAAATTACAAAAGAGCTCTGCTGCCTTTAAAAATCGGTTCCCCGTGCCACCCCAGACGCCAGAGCTGAGGCCAAAGACAGGACCTGACCATGCGAGGATGAATCCTTCTGCCATTAACTCCTGACCTACAAGGGGAAAGTTGGAGTGCATCAGCATGCAACCCGTGCTCTTGGGCTGCTGCTCTTTCTGGCCACAGCCACCTGGCTGCTTTTAGAACCCCAGCTGACGGTACCAGCACCCAAACAAGGCCTAGCGGGGAAGGGGCACATGCTGGGATTACAGTGGTGGCCAAAATTGTGGAAACCTTTTGGGAAAAGTGTATTTTCTAAAACTAGCTAATAACACCACTTTTTTTGGAGTAGTACCATAAAATTATATATCAATGGAAATCAAGAATGTAATGCAATAACTTTTATGAAGGATTTGCTATTAGAATAGCAGTTACAGTATAAAGAAGAAAAGTGAAACACGTAGAAAAAACGAGATATATAACAATTATCACATCAGTTAATAGTTGGGTAACCTTTAGCCTGAATTATGGCTTTACAACGTCTTCCCATGGAGTGAACCAAATCTTTTAGTTCTGTAGCTGTTATAATGTGAAGCCAAGATTGAATGATTGCTTCTATTAACTGGGTTTTATTGCTGGGTCGCTTCTGGCTAACAAGTTTCTTTAGTTGGCACCATAGATTTTCAATTGGGTTAAAGTCTGGGCTATTCCCAGGCCATTCCAGCAGTAGGATAGGAATATCTTGAAACACCAAAAAAAAGTGGTGTCATTAGCCATCAAACCTCAAAAATACACTTTCCCCAAAAGGTTTCCACAATTTTGGCCACTACTGTACAGCTTGGGCTTGCTCGTCCAGGGAAGTTTAACCAGACCTACCTCGACCACAAATATCACACAGATGCGGTTTTTCTCCAGAGTGAATAATAATGTGGCGCTGGACATCTCCAGAAGCAGCAAACCTGTAACACCATCATCAAAGCCACTGTGAATGCTCCAATAAACACTTTCTGTACTATCCTGCCTTGACCGCATCATGTTCCTGGTAGGCAGGCCTCCCTTCAGAGGAAGCAGCCCACTTCCCCATCCCTCTCTGATACCGTCTGCCTGGTCCCAGGCATCACCAACACTCCCCAGAACTCCAGCCACAAAAAGGCCATCGAGGGCTGCCGTGCTGTGCCACCACCACCACCCTCTTCTGAATCCGGCTGCAGAGTTACATGTAGGTATCAGGCCTGTTTGCTGTGCTACTAGGAAATTATAACAAAACATTTTGAAAGGCAAAATGGTGAAAAGCAAAAAGCAAAAAGCAATCTAACCTAAGAGTCACGGTGGCGCAGTGGTGAGAGTGCAGTACTGCAGGCTACTTTTGCTGATCACTGGCTGCCAGCAGTTTGGCAGATCAAATCTCACCAGGCTCAGGGTTGACTCGGCCTTCCGTCCTTCCAAGGTCAGTAAAATGAGGACCCAGATTGTTGGGGGCAAGAGGCTGACTCTATAAACCACTTAGAGAGGGCTGTAAAGTACTATGAAGTGCTAAATCTAAGTGCTACTGCTATTATGTTGACAAAGTGTCCTTTTTGTAGAAACTCAGGAATGTTTCATATCCAACTAAAATGTTTATCTACATTTATATCAAATATATATTTATGTCTCTAGTTTTCTATTCAGCATGAAAGTTAAACTAGCTGAACAGCAGCTTACCGTGAGGAAAGAGCTAAAATAATAATAAAAAAAATGAAGTTTGCTGAAGGTTTACAATTTTAAATATAATTTAAATTCGTAATTGATTAGAAACAGATTAACAAACCATGTATGGCTTTTCAGTCAACAGATACAAGCAAAAGCTCTCCGCTCTGGGATAAGCCTTATTTTAGGAGAGAAGCATTTTTTGAAAACTTGCAAGTCAGGTCTCATCTTGCCATTTCCCACTTTGTGCAGTTGTTCTGGCCACGGCTTCATTTGCTGTTGTGTTTCTACTGTGGCGCTGACACACAAAACCTACCCCTGACTAATGAAAAGTAGGCAGACCAGCTACCCTTCAGGGATGGAAGTATATTCATGGTGGCCAAAACGATTTCCCCCAGCATGAGATACAACATAGATAGATACACATCTCCAGTTCTCCAATACACTGTTTGCTGGCACTCCTCCTCTTCCTTTGCCTTGTTTTTTTGTTTCTTCCAACCATAGTTTGTAATAACTAGATACTTATGGTTTGTGCAATCCTTCTAAAATAAAAAATTGGATCCTATTTTGCCTTCTTGTATTCTCAATCTAGTTGGAAGAAATTTAAGAGACCCGAACCTTTCCATTTAGGCATATTAGCCAACAGATCTCTTGGGATGTGTTGTCTTGGAAGACGGTGAATAGTAAATCTCTACATATATGACTAATAGATATAAATGCATATAATATGTATGAATTTCACAGACATACAAACCTCTTCCCGCAGATTTCACAAATGAATGGTTTTTCACCAGAATGGCGACGCAAGTGAGTCTGAAGATTCCCTGCCTACAAAGATAAGGAAACGTTTTCAACAAAAGGATGTTAACCAGAGAATTTTACAGTTGGAAATGAAGATCTTCAAGTACTTCCTTATGTCAATAATGATACTAAAAAATAAGAGCAACCCTCCCCCCCAGTGTACCATTGTCATATCTGAAAACAGGGAGGGGGATTCTTTAGGCACCAGCAGAGAATTCAACCCTTTATCAGACCTAGACTACAAAGCCTTCACTCCCCATCAGTAGATGGGCTGAACACAAAGTCCCCTTGCGCAGGCAGGCACTTCCAAATGGAGGCAAGGTCTTCTATGAAACAAAGAGGTTTCCTTTACTGGAACCAGTCTAAACTGGGAGAGGGCGATTTTGGTTGTGTAGAAGGATCTACCACAATGTCCCATTTGTTCCCAAGTATGATGTGCTGTTAGGAAAGGGAGGTCCAAAGTGACTTCTTTGGCCAAAGATTATCCGTTCACTGGGTGCTGGAGCAGGAACGGGCAACTCCAGAGCAAGAGGGCAGCAGAGCAAGATGGATTGGGTGCTCGGCATCCAAAGCTACACTGACATCCAAGCCTACATTTTTGCTCAAGGCAGACAGACTAAGATATTTACACTTAACTCTACATTGCCCCTTCATGGATTACTGCCTTGTCGTGTCGAAGGGGCTTGCGTAGCTCAATAAAGCTATGAGCTATGCTGTGCAGGGCTACCCAAGACGGACAGGTCATAGCAGAAAGCTCTGACAAAATGTGATCCACTGGAGAAGAAAATGGCAACCCACTCCATTATCTTTGCCATGAAAACCCAATGGACAGTACCAAAAGGAAAAAAGATATGACACCAGAAGATGAGCCCCTCAGGTTGGAAGGTGTCCAATATGCTACTGGGGAAGAGCGGAGGGCTAGTACTAGTAGTGCCAGAAAGAGTGAAGTGACTGGGCCAAAGCTGTGGATGCATCTGGTGGTGAAAGGAAAGTCCGATGCTGTAAAGATCTATTTCCATAGGAACCTGGAATGTAAGATCTATGAATCAAAGCAAGCTGGACGTGGTCAAACAAGAGATGATGAGACTGAACATTGACATCTTAGGAACTAAAATGGACAGGAATGGGTGAATTTAATTCAGATGACCATTAGATATACTACTGCGGGCAAGAATCCCTCAAAAGAAATGGATACATTTTATTTTTTTTTATTAGATTTTTATACCGCCCTTCTCCCAAAGGACTCAGGGCGGTGTACAGCCAAATAGTAAAAAACCCACAATATACACATTAAAACAAAACTAAAACCGAGCATATTACAAGAATGGCCGAAATTTAAAACAATTTAAAACCCTAAAATTCATAAATAGCCCCAATTTTAAAAAATTATTAAACTTTTAAGCCAGTCCCACTTGAATAAATAGGTGCGTTTTCAGCTCACGGCGAAAAGTCCGAAGATCAGGCACTTGACGTAAACCAGGGGGAAGTTCGTTCCAAAGCGTAGGAGCTCCAACAGAGAAGGCCCTACCCCTAGGGGCCGCCAGCCGACATTGTTTGGCGGACGGCACCCTGAGAAGGCCCTCTCTGTGTGAGCGAACAGGTCGGTGGGAGACATAAGGTAACAGTCAATAAAAGAGTAGGAAAAGCAATACTGGGATAAAATTCCCAAAATGACAGAATGATCTCAGTTCAAATCCAAGGCAAACCATTCAATATCACAGTAGTCCAAGTCTGTGCCCCAACCACTGGTGCTGAAGAGGATGAAATTGACCGGTTCTATGAAGCCCTACAGCACCTTATAGAATTATCACCAAAAAATGATGTCCTTATAATCATGGGGGACTGGAATGCTAAAGTAGGAAGCCAAAAAATAAAGCTTGGCCTTGGAATACAAAATGAAGCAGGGTACAGGCTAATAGAATTTTGTCAAGAGAATACGATGGTCATAGCAAGCACTCTTTTCCCACAACACAAGAGACAACTCTACACATGGACATCACCAGACGGTCAACACAGAAATCAGATTGACTATGTGCTCTGCAGCCAAAATTGAAGAAGCTTTATACAGTCAAAACCAGGAGCTGACTGTGGCTCAGATCATGAGCTTCTCGTTGAAAAATTTAGGCTTAAATTGAAGAAAGTAGGGAAAAGCACTAGGCCACTCAGTTATGAACTAAATCATATTATTATTAATTAATAAAATTAATAGGGTTATCAGTGCATGTAACATAGATGTCTGTGTGGGTAAGATTATCAGCCCTGCTATCAAGCAAAACCAAGCATTTAATAGTGAGTGCCATACCTTATGCACTAGTCAAGCAGGTGGCAAGAAAGTATGGGCAGTCAGGCACAACACAGGTTATGTAGTCAGTAAACACAAGGTCAATCAAAATGGACTCAAATGTCTATACACCAATGCACAGAGTATGAGGAATAAACAGGGTGAATTAGAAATTCAGGTAAATGAATTTTACTTGATATGATATGATATTGTTGCCATTACGGAAACTTGGTGGGATGAAACCAACAAATGGAACATACAGCTAGAGGGATATAAATTATTTAAAAGGAATAGACCAAATAAAAGAGGAGGTGGAGTTGCACTATATATAAGAAATAACTACATCTCTACAGAAATAGAGCACAACAATGATGAAAATTATCTTGAATGCATTTGGGTCAATACTAAAGTGGGGGGGGGGGAATGATATTGCCATAGGTCTATACTATAGGCCACCCAACCAAACAGAGGAAGTAGACGAACTTTTTGGTAATCAGCTAGCTAAGGTATGTAGGAAGCACATCACAGTAGTAATGGGGAATTTTAACTACCCTGACATCAACTGGGAGACAAACTCTGCACCAAGTGGAAGATCCAACAGGTTTCTAACAAACCTAGCAAACAACTTTGTTTCCCAAAAAGTAGAGAAGGGAACAAGGGGATCAGCCATATTGGACTTAATTCTCACTAACAGAAATGAAATGATAGGTGTTGAAGCTACAGGAACCTTGGGGGCAAGTGATCACGCCATAATGGAATTCAACATTATGCAAACACAAGTAGTAGAACAAAGTCAAACTAGAGTCTTGAACTTTAAGAGAGCTAATTTCAATAAATTTAGAGAAAGCTTGAGAAGGATTCCATGGATGAGAATCCTCAAGGGGAAAACAACTCAAGAAGCTTGGGAAATTTTGAAAAGTGAGATTATAAAAGCCCAGTCTAGCACAATACCTATGAAGAAGGAAAAATAATAAATCTCAAAAGAAACCAGCATGGATGCATAAAGAAGTATCTGACAAATTGAAAGACAAAAAGGACAAGTATAAAAAGTGGAAAGAGGGGCAAATAACTAAGGCAGAATATCAGCAAATAGCCCGAGCCTGTAAAGATGAAGTGACTAAAGCTAAGGCTCACAACGAACAAAGGCTAGCGACAAAAGTAAAAAATAACAAAAAAAGCTTTTTCCAACATGTTAAAAACAAGAAAAAAGTCAAGGAAACAATTGGCCCATTGCTGGGAGAAAGTGGCAAGAAGATGACAAGCAACAGGGAGAAAGCAGATCTACTGAACTCATTTTTTGCATCTGTCTTTACACAAAAGGAAAAAACAATCCAACCTATCAAAAACAGCACCACAAAAAACAGATTAGGAACACAAGTTAAAATAGGGGGGGGGAAAAGGTAAGTGAACACCTGTCTACCCTAGACGAGTTCAAATCACCAGGACCGGATGGATTACACCCCAACGTTGTGAAGGAACTGGCAGACGAGATCTCAGAACCACTGAACTATATCTTTCAAAGATCCTGGAGCACAGGGGAATGCCAGAGGACTGGAAAAGAGCTGATGTAGCTCCCATCTTCAAAAAAGGAAAAAGAAACAGATCCAGGAAACTACAGACCTATCAGCCTGACCTCAATACCGGGGAAGATTCTGGAAAAGATAATCAAGCAACAAATCACCAAACACCTAGAAGCAAATAAAGTAATAACCAAAAGCCAACATGGATTTGTATTTAGTATTTTAGTATTTATTGAATTTTTATACCGTCCTTCTCCCGAAGGACTCAGGGCGGTTCACAGCCAAGATAAAACAGCAATAATATACAGATAAAACAATAATTAAAAAACTTATTAGAGGCTCCAGTGACGTCACCGCTCCTGCTGGGTGCTCTAACAGGGCACTCCGCGTTAGAAGATTGTAAAAGTCAGTGAAACAGTATAAATCACTGTTCACTGACCTTAGCATACCCTCTGGGCAAAAGAGGATTATGCAGAGCTGTGGAAAAGTGGTAGATATAGACAGGGGGTTTGCTCTTAAGAGCGAATTTTCCTGGATTTATTATCCCACCGAACTCCACTACCTCCAACTTCAAACGCGCTCCTGTTTTTTTTTCAGGAAAAAGGAGTAGGAGAGTCGCTTCTGCTCAAAAGGACTTATTAAATTGATTGATTTTCTAAGCAGACGGGAATTTCACAAGCGTTCGATCTTTGATGTAGAATCAACACGGCAAGTACCGACTCCCTTTTTGAAACCTGAAACCTTTCTTTGTCTCTGATTAATTGACTTTTAAAATGGCATCTGAAAGTGAAAGTAAAATTTTTTAGTACAACAAAGTAGCGTTATTTGTGGATTGTTACAAACGGAGTTCTCTTATACTGAATGGAGTAAAGGAAAGTTGTTAAGTTTAAATTCCTGATCTTTTTGAAGACAGAATGGCAGCTAAACCTTTAAAGCCTTCTGGAAGAAGGGGATCTGAACCAAGTCTTGAGGAAATATTGAAAGAACAATTAAAACTTTCTGAAGATAGGCAAAAAGAGATGATGGAGAATTTTAATGCAAAAATAAGAGAAGATATTCTCATGGCAGTTCAAGGACTGAGTAAAAAAATTGAGGGATTGGAAGAGGAAATGCAACAGATCTCTCAGTCAAATAAGCATTTAGAAGATAAAATGAAAGGTGTTCAGAAAAAGTGGATCAAAATGAAGATCAGGTTGTGATATTACAATATAAACTTATGGAAGGAGCTCTTAGAATTGTGGTATGCAAGAAGAGCGAGGAGAAGACTTAAGAAAATTATATCAGAAGCGTTGGCTGAATTTATTGAAGTGGAACCCCAAGAGGTAGCTTACCAAATTGATAAAATATATAGAGTTAATTCCTGGATCGCAAGACAGAGAAAGCTTCCTCGGGACATTGTGGTTTATTTTGTGAAAAGGACTATGAGAAATCAGATTCTGCAAGTTTCATATCAGACAACTTTAAAAATTGGAGAACAGGAGCTGAAGGTGTTGAAAGAGATTCCTTCCAAGATGTTAAGAGATAGGAAGGAATTTGCTTTTTTTACACAAGAACTTAAAAAACATCAGATTCAATTCAGATGGAAGGTGCCAGTTGGACTGACAGTATTTTATCAAGGAAGGAGATACAGAATTGACACTGTTTTAAAGGCAAAGGATTTTCTTTCTACAGTTTTGAAAGTTGAAACAGAAGTGATAGAAAACTTCAAGAGATTCAAGAAGGCGTGGTGATCCAAGAGCCTTTATTGCTGCCAGTATTAGAGGAACCACAAGAGCAAAGGGTGACAAGAGGAGCTCTTAAGCGTAAAGAAGAGCAACAGTCTCAAAGTAAAAGTCAGGACCCCAGTATGGAAGCTGTGGGAGGAGCCAGACGGAAGATACCGGAGGAGGATCTTCCGTTGTCGGCTTCAAAGCTTCAGGAGGCCAGTAATGGCAAATAGAATTTTGTCATGGAATGTTAATGGCTTGAATTCAGCTCAGAAAAGAAGGAAAATATTTCACTACTTGAAACAATTTAAAAATGATGTGATTTGTTTGCAAGAGACACATATAAAATTATCAGACCAAAAATATTTAATTAATTCAAAATTGGGTAACCATTTTGTTGCATCAGCTTTGGAAAAGAAGCATGGAATTGTTGTATATATCAGGAAGGATATACCAGCTAAGTTAATTGAGGCAGATATTCAAGGAAGATTTATTGCTATTGAACTGGTGATAGATGCAAAAGACTTTGTTGATAGGTATTTATGCACCTAATCAGCAACAAGAAAAGTTTTATAAAATGTTACATGAGAGGTTGACCTCTGGGATTATAGTTCGTTTATTTTATTAGGAGACTGGAATGGAGTAATTGATACAAGAAGGATAAGAGAACCTCTTCCAAGAAGATACCTATACATGCAAAACTACCAAAATCCTTTTTTGAAATGATGGAAGACTTTGAGTTTAGAGATATATGGAGGTTACGGAATCCAGATGAGAGAGATTTTACTTTTTTCCCCGATAGGCACCAATCTTTCTCATGTATTGATTTTATTTTAATTTCTAATGACTTGCTTTCTAGGGTGAAGAAAATGAAGATATTTCCGAGGTGTTTAACTGACCATAGCCCAGTATGGATGGAATTATTACAAGGGAAAAAAGGTGGTAGAACATGGAGGTTGAATGAAAATCTGTTTAGATATGAGGATAATGTAACTTATTGTAAGAAACAGTTGAAAGAATTTTTTGATTTTAATATGTACAAAGGGACACCTATAGGAACTGTGTGGGAGGCGAGCAAAGCGTTTATTAGAGGGATATTGATTTACTTGGACAATAGGCAAAGGAATAATAAACAAAGGCAGCGTAGGTATTTGGAAGAAGAAATTCAAAGGAAGCAACAGTTATTAATTCAAAACCCACAAGATCATAAACTTAAAGAGGCTATAAAAATATTACAGAGTCAATTTAATATGTTAATGGCAGACCAGGTGGCAACGAATATACAATATGCTAAACATAATACCTTTTGTAATGCAAATAAACCTGGGAGATGGTTGGCATATAACTTAAGGAAGAAACAGAAAGCACGTGTCATAGCAAAAATAGAATATAAAGGTAAAGAGATATATCAACAGGATAAAATTAAAAAGGCATTCTCAGAATTTTATACTGCACTATATGCAAAAGACAAAATATTGAATAGGGACATTTATGATTATTTGAAAGATTATAAGGTTAATATTCTAACATTAGAACAGAGGGAGGAGCTGAATCGGCTGATAGCTACTGGAGAAATAGTGGAGGCAATTAAACAATTAAAATGGGAAAACCCTGGTACAGATGGTCTTACAGCAACTTATTATAAAAACACAGGATGAAATATTAGGCCCACTTAAAGAATTATTTAATCAGATACAATTAGGAGTGGGAATACCCCCGTCATGGAAAACATCTTTTATTTCACTGATACCAAAAGAGGAGCAAGATTGTTCTAAACCCGGTAACTACAGGCCGATTTCACTTTTAAATAATGATTATAAGATTTTTGTAAAAATAATAGCAAATAGATTAATGTTAGTTTTACAACAAAGAATTCATACTGATCAATCTGGTTTTATAAAAGGGAGGCAGATGAGGAATAATGTTAGACAGATTATTAATATATTGGAATATTTGGAAAAGAAGAATACTTCAGCAGCACTTATTTTTTTGGATGCAGAGAAAGCCTTTGATCGATTGCATTGGGATTTTTTATTTAAATTAATAGAGAAAATGCAATTTGGAGATTGTTTTGTTAGAATAATCAAAGCGATTTATGGAGAGCAAACAGCACAGATTATAATAAATGGTAGTTTGACAGAAGTTATTAAGATTGCGAAAGGAACGAGACAGGGATGTCCCTTATCACCATTATTGTTTGTTTTGACTCTGGAACCATTATTAGATAAAATACGAGAATTAACGGAAATAGAGGGAATTAAGATTAGACAATATGAGTATAAAGTTAGAGCTTTTGCAGATGATGTAGTGGTTACTTTAACAAATCCTATAAATTCAAGTAGATTTTTGCTGGAAGTAATTGATAAATATGGAAAGGTATCAGGATTTAAAATAAATCAGAATAAAACAAAAGTGATAATTAAAAATATGTCTATACAACAGAAACAAAAACTAGAGGAAATGACAGGATTTGAGGTAGTAAAAAAGGTTAAATACTTAGGGGTTTATATTAGCTCATCGAACAAGAAACTTTATAAGAATAATTATGACTTGCTATGGCAAAAAGTTCAGAATGATATGAGTGTCTGGAAAAAATTGCAGTTATCGCTATTGGGAAGGATTGCGGCTATTAAAATGAATGTGTTACCTAGATTTTTGTTTCTGTTCCAGATGATACCAATAATTAAAAAGGATAAAAATTTGGAAGATTGGCAGATTGGGATTAACAAATTTATATGGCAGGGTAAAAGGCGAGGTTAAAATGAAAATAATACAGGACTCACGGGAAAGAGGTGGTTTAAGAATGCCTAACTTTAAACTATATTATGAAGCAGTAGCTCTTTCAGTAATAAGTGACTGGTTTAACTTAACAGAGGAAAGAATTTTGAATATAGAAGGTTATGACTTGTTATATGGATGGCATGCGTATTTATTTTATGAAAAAAAGTGGATAGGGCTTTTAAGAATCATGTGTTGAGAAGTGCTCTTTATGGTCTGGAAAAATATTCCTATAAATTAGATTACAAGATTCCTATATGGGCGAGCCCTAGACATGCAATAGAGAATATAAATATAGAATAGAAACAGGAAATGATTACTTATAAAGAACTTTTGTATGCTGAAGGAGGTAGATTGCAATTAAAATCATTACAGGTATTAAATGAAGAAGGGAGGAATTATACTTGGTTTCAATATGGGCAAATAAGTGCTAGATGGAAAGAAGATCAAAAAATTGGTATAATGCAAAGGGAGGAAAATTTAATAAAGCAAATTAGAAATCAGACCCAGGAGCATATAAAGAGATTGTATAATGTGTTGCTTGAAATAGATTCGGAAAAGGATTTGGTAAAGGATTGTATGATAAAATGGGCACAGAATATTCAGGAACCAATACATGGGAGAAAATTTGGGTTAGAAATGTTAAGTTTACACAAGCACAGAATTTAAGGGAAAATTTTTATAAGATGTTTTATAGATGGCACTTAGATCCCAAAAAATTATCATGTATGTATCCTAATATCCAAGCGAAATGTTGGAGGTGTGATTGTGATGACGCTACATATTTTCATATTTGGTGGACTTGCAAGAAAATTAAGGTCTTTTGGATAAGAATTTGGTGGATTATTCAAAATGTACTGAAGAAGAAGATAAAGTTCCTGCCACAATTTTTCCTTTTGGGAATTATAACGGATTGTACAGGGATTGAGACTAAATTGATTCTGAATTTAATAACAGCAGCAAGACTGTTGATTGGACAATACTGGAAGAAAGAAGAGATACCTACAATAGAAGAATGGATACTGAAAGTTATTAATTTGGCTGAGATGGCTAAAATCTCAGCTTTTTTAAAAGACAATACGCAGGAAAGATATTTAATTGAATGGAAAAAATGGATTGATTATCTACAAAACAGATATCAGATTAAGAAATATCAGATTGCCTTTGAATAATTAGAAAGTTTTTTTATGTAATGGGAGGGGTTGGGAAATGAAAAGCTTTGGATGTGGTTATTTGGATTGGAAGGGAAAATTTTATTCTATGTTTGGTTTATGTATAACAATACCTTGTGATTGACCCGGGAAGCCGGGGGGGGGAGGGAGGGGGGAAGGGGGTTTTTTGGGAGGGAGGGGGGAAAAAAGGGGGAAAAATGTTTTTGTTTTTTAACTCTTTCAATTAAAAAAAAAAACTTATTAGATATATGGCCAGATTAAAACATTTAAAACCATAAAAAACCCATAAAATTTGTATCAAATATTAAAAACTATTTAAAATTTCTATGCCAGTCCTACGCGAATAAACAGATACGTCTTCAGCTCGCGGCGGAAGGTCTGAATGTGAGGCAGTTGACGAAGTCCAGGGGAAAGTTCATTCCAGAGTGTGGGAGCCCCCACAGAGAAGGCCCTTCCCCTGGGGGCCGCCAGCCGACATTGCTTGGCGGACGGCACCCTGAGAAATCCCTCTCTATGCAAGCGTATGGGTCGGTGGGAGGCATTCGGTAGCAGCAGGCAGTCCCGTAAGTACCCTGGCCCTAAGCCATGGAGCGCTTTAAAGGTAGTAACCAGAACCTGTTTTTTGGCTAGCACCCAGCTGAGCCGCGTGATCATCAGAGCCTTTTTTTTTACTTTTAAAAGCAGTTTTTCAGCTGAAGAAAAAACGCTTTTAAAAGTAAAAAAAAAAAACACCTCTGATGATCGCGTGGCTCAGCTGGGCATGGGGGCGGGGGGCAGGGATTTTTGCTACCAGTTCTCCGAACCACCCATTACCATTGCTACCGGATCAGACAATGCGGTCCAAACTGGGAGCATTTCACCCCTAGAATGAGCTCAATGTCCCTGATAATCAAGATGGGGTGGTCACTGACCTTGAGCAAGACATCCTAGAATATGAAATCAAATGGGCCTTAGGAAATCTGAGCAACAACAAAGCTAGTGGAGGTGACAGTATTCCAGCTGAGCTATTCAAAATCTTAAAAGACAATGCAGTAAAAGTGCTACTCTCAATCTGCCAGCAAATTGGGAAAACTCAACAGTGGCCACAGGATTGGAAAAGGTCAGTTTACATTCCAATTCCAAAGAAAGGCAATGCCAAATAATGTTCAAACTATTGCACCATTGCGCTCATTTCACATGCTAGTAAAGTTATGCTTAAAATCCTATAAACTAGGCTCCAGCAATATATGGATTGAGAACTACCAGAAGTACAGGCAGGATTTTGAAGAGGCAGAGGAACTAGAGATCAAATTGCCAACATACGCTAGATCATGGAGAAAGCTAGGGAGTTCCAGAAAAACATCTGCTTCTGCTTCATTGACTATGCTAAAGCCTTTGATTGTGTGGATCACAATGAATTGTGGCAAGTTCTTAAAGAGTTGGGAATACCAGACCATCTTATTTGTCTCTTGAGAAACCTATATGTGGGTCAAGAAGCAACATTGAGAACTGGACACGGAACCACTGATTGGTTCAAAATTGGGAAAGGAGTCCGGCAAGGCTGTATACCAGGGGTGTCCAAACTACGGCCCGTGGGCCAACTGCGGCCCGCGGCTCAGTTTTTATTGGCCCGCAGCAAATTCTGAAAGTATAATTGAATATGGCCCTTTTCGGCCGCCTCCCGGTACTTGCCCGGTGGTTCGCTGTGAGGCTCGCGGCTCCTCCCCATGGGCGGGGAATAATGAAGGGAGGGGGCGGAGGAGGCAGCGAGCGGGAAAGAGGCTGCTGGCCGTGCCTGACCCCAGCAGTTCTACCCTCGCCTTCCTCGGGCCGCCTGGCGAGGCTCCTCGCGCCTCCCCATGTCGGAAACGCGTGGCGGCAGTGACAGCCATCGAGAAACAGGTGAGGAGGCGGCGAGCGGGAAAGAGGCTGCTGGCCGTGCCCGACCCCAGTAGTTCTACCCTCGCCTTCCTCGGGCCCCCTGGCGAGGCTCCTCGCGCCTCCCCATGTCGGACACGCGTGGCGGCAGTGACAGCCATCGAGAAACAGGTGAGGAGGCGGCGAGCGGGAAAGAGGCTGCTGGCCGTGCCCGACCCCAGCAGTTCTACCCTCGCCTTCCTCGGGCCGCCTGGCGAGGCTCCTTGCGCCTCCACCCCTTGGGCAGGGAATAATGAAGGGAGTTTCAAGTTCATACCAAATACAAAACAAAAGCCAAGATCAGGGGTGTCCAAACTTGGTCTCTTTAAGACTTGTGGACTTCAATTCCCAGAGTTCCTCAGCCACACCCCAAAATAAGCCACGCCCACAGAACTGGTACGAAAAAAAATTACCCACCCCCCCGGTTCAATGGTGTGGCCCGGGCCTTTGCTTATTTTTCTGTATTTGGCCCTCACCAAAAAAACTTTGGACACCCCTGCTGTATACTGTTGCCCTGCCTATTTAATTTATATGCAGAGCGCATCATGAGAAAGGTGGGGCTAGATGGATCAAAATTTGGAATTAAGATTGCCGGGACAAATATCAACCTCAGATATGCAGATGATACCACTCTAATGGCAGAAAGCGAAGAGGCGCTAAAGAGCCTCTTGATACGGGTGAAGAAGGAGTACAATAGTTGGCTTGAAACTCAACATTAAGATCATGACATCTGGCCCTCTCAATTCCTGGCAAATAGATGGGGAAGAAATGGAGGTAGTGACAGATTTTATTTTCCTGGGTTCCAAAATCACTGCAGATGGGGACTGAAGCCAAGAAATTAAAAGACGCTTGCTCCTGGGGAGGAAAGCTATGGCAAATCTAGACAGCATACTAAAAAGCAGAGACATCACCCGGCCAACAAACGTGTGTATAGTCAAGGCCATGGTTTTCCCAGTTGCAGTGTATGGATGTGAAAGTTGGACCATACCAAAGGCTGAGCCTCAAAGAATGGAGGCCTTTGAACTCTGGTGCTGGAGAAGACTCCTGCGAGTCCCTTGGACTGCGAGGCGAACCAACCGGTCAGTCCTAAAGGAGATCAACCCTGACTGCTCTTTAGAAGGCCAGATCCTGAAGCTGAAACTCAAATACTTTGGCCACCTGATGAGAAGGAAGGACTGACTGGAGAAGAGCCTCATGCTGGGAAAGAAGGAGGAGAAAAGAAGAACGGGACGGGAGAGAACGAGGGGGCTGGAGGGAGTCACTGAAGCAGTTGGCATGAGCTTAAATGGACTCCAGAGGATGGTAGAGGACTGGAAGGCCTGGAGGAACGTTGTCCATGGGGTTGCAGTGGGTCGGACACGACTTCGCAACTAACAACTACATTCCGGAAAGCCAAAGGTGTGCGTGACAGTCCCTCTCCTTATCCAGCTGACTTTCTAACAGACTTTCAGTGAAATATATGGTCCAATGCCATCATTCATTGCACAAGTAACCACAACGTGAAGTTTCCAATTAGAAATTTGGAATCAAAATCAGTGACAGGACAAATACTTAGGGATTAGGAATTCATTTTATCTCAAAATGTACGTGCAGAATTCAGAACTTTTTTCATAATTGAAAATGGTAAATGTTTGTAAGAATTTCTGAAGTTCACTTTAGGGAAGATAAATCATGGGGGACCAATCACGGGGAACAGAAGTCATGTTTATTTTTTCTTTCTCATGAAAAATGTTTCTTAAAATAGTTTATCTTATTTTGTGATTCTTGTAGAATTGCCATAAAATCATACTGTGTACAATCTGTTGCCTGATCAATAGAAAGAGACTAGATAGCATATAAACAAAAGTAAACTTAAATACAAAAGAATATTATACAAATATTAAAATTCCTACCTGTGAGAAACATTTTCCACAAATGTTACATTCAAAAGGCTTTTCACCTAAAAGAAGAAGCAATTATATTTGCATTTCTGACAACTAAGTAACATTGAATGTATGTAAAAAGGCAAAATGGACCCTTGTCTTCAAGTCAACATAAAAATAACCAAGAGGACATTTATATTCAACATACCGTACTTTGTATCCACAATTCCCCTTAATACACAGATTAATACTATTTTGTATTAGTAAGACTTAATGAAAAATTAGCTTAATTGTACATTATTCTATGATGTTTACCCAGGAGCAGGTCACACATAGTTTAACAGAGCTTGATCATAAGTGAATACAAAATTGCTATTTTGAAATTCTATGCCATAAAGCTGGGATTTGCAACTTAGTGGCATAGATCCCAAATAAAACTCTGGTCAATGGAGTAAACAGATTCTAGAAGCACTTTAACGTCTCTATGATACAGTAAGATCATAATGTCAAAGGAGAAAAAAATCTTTTTTTACAAACCATTTTCTTTCCCCTTCCAAATGGCTGTAAATGGCAGCGCATGAAATATGTATCGACTACGATGGCAAAGTGGAGTAATTTTTTAATGCAAAAAGTTCTATCAAGGAAACCAGGTGATAAATGTTTTATAAGTGTTATGATTGGCCCTTATCAGAAAAATGACATGCATACCTTTACTGGGAAAAAACACGAATATTTAAGCACATTCACACGGATGAAGGTTATTCGATGAGGGCCATGAAATCTGATTACCGCTTGATGGACTTGCGTGATCATCGCGGCCCCAGAGCCTCTCTGGGCCACAGCTGCCTTTTCAGCTGCTAAGACTACATTCTGGCTGGTTCTCCATGCGGTCACTCGGTAGCTGGCCTGCCATGTTAACTGACTGTACCTGTATGAGACCTTACGTGGAGCTCCAGGTTGCTTGGATGTTTAAAAACCTTTCCACATAATGCGCAAGGATACTGCCTTTCTGGAAGGGAAACCTTTAATGGGCTCTCTGGCCCAGACGGCTCCTGGGACGGCTCCAATTCTACACATTCGGAACTCACTAGCCCGCTGGGATGTTTTCCTTCAGGAACCTCAACCGCGGTCATCCTTTTTGTACTGCTCTGGCTTCCTAATTCGTTTCCTTTTGCAATGGCTCTGCCAGGATGACGTACAGAAGACTGTTCAGGAGACTTTTGAGACTGTAGCAAATTCAGTTTTTGGAGGTGGATGACTTTCTTAGGCCTCAACTGCTTGGCTGGCTGTATGGACACGCCCTCTGTGTCTTGATCCTCAGCACTGTCATTTAAGGACTGGGCAAGAAAGGGTGGTGGCAGGGGGACCCGATCAGATGACTCCAAAGTACATTGGCTTATGCTGCACAAAGTAGCATCCTGAGCTGTGTCTTGTGCTGGAGATATTACAAAATCAGGGGGCATTTCTAGTAACCCCTTGTTGCTGGGACAAATAGTCTGTTTGCAGAACTGTTTGCTATAAAAGTTTCGGAGCTTATAATGGCCATTTGGTAGTTTAAAGGACAGATCCACCCCACCAGGGCCCATGGAGTCCTGTTTTGGTTTGGTTCCCTCAGCTGAGGAGCTGTGAAGGGCACAAGGCTGTGACCCAGGTTGTTGGTCATCCAAGACTTTACAAGCAGCAGCTGAGCAAATGTGGAGTACATCATAGTGCCCACCGTGGGTATCAGCAGCCGAAGAATTTTGCAATGAAAATGTATCATTGCCAATCAGACTGGCTGGCTGCTCTATAGATCGGGAGGTTTTTAAAAAGGAGTGACACAGATTCAAAATATTCTGCACCTGCAAGCACTGTGCGATATCCAGCAAGTTCTGTATATTATCCTGATTGAGGTCAAGATGTGAAGTATACATATAATCCAAGATCTGGCCAATGCCACCCACATTCTTAATGTCCAAATGAAAAACATCATTCTTCTGGCTTGGAGAATTTTGAAACAGAGTCCTAGGAAAGAAAAGCAGAATTACAAACAAGAGGCACATCTGCTTATCCTCAAATCCCCTTTATAACATTAACATTACATTGCATCCCATTGCATCAGCCCATCCCACTCAGTCAGGCAGGGAAGGTATGCTGAAGACCTTGTTAACTGAACAGCTCCAACTGGCAGAGTCCAGGAAGAGAGCCTTCTCTACTGTTTCTCCCCAGAGACTATTCTCCCCCAGAGATGAGGCAGGATGTGGACTATTCTCCCTCAGAGATGAGGCAGGCACCCCCACCCTCCTAGCCTTCCTCAAAGGATCCAAGACATGGCTCTGTGGCCTTGCAGGGGGAGTCCAGATAAGCCTGCAGCGCAGGGACTGGTTAGTGCCTGAAAACCGTTCTTTTCAGGTCAGAACTGAAAAAGCTTTTTGGATGAGAAGCAAAATAACTGCGAAGAAAAAACCCAGAAAGTCCAGTTGCCTCTTGAAAAAGCACCTTTGGGACAACCATGATCTGGATGACTGAGAATCTCCATAGACATTTATAGAACTAGTGTGAGTGCACACTGCTAGTAAAGGAGTTTGTAACCAACTTACACCATCAATTAGAGCAAATCATAGTCGATACCACTAGATCTCAAAAAAAAGTTTAACACATACAGGGATTGGGGCTTTACAGTGCAAGCATTTCTGCAAAACTTTATTATATACACTGTCATGCATTCTACAAAAGAGAGTGGATATAATAGGATACTTATTTATTCTTTTGAGGAATGCATATGGCACAGTGATCTTAGACAACAACCATCCAAAAGAACAATATAAAAACAAATCATGTTTTTAACAAACAGGATTGCAGGGATTATTACTTTTGCTATGAAATCATGCTTTGCGACATCACTTAGCGACAGAAATTCTTGTCCCACTTGCTGTCGTAAGTGAAGGACAACCTGTATTACTCAGCTCATTAGAGCACAGTGTCTTTGAGCTATTTCCCAAATAAACCACTAATGAGCTCTCATCATCCCAATTCTCTCTCTCTCTCTCGGCCTCTTCACGTTTCTGACAAAGAGCAAATGCTTCTGAGGTTCTCAACAACTGGCAGCACCGGCAGCACCTGCCTCACCCTGGAAGCTGAACAGGATTAGACCTTGGATGGAGGAATATTTGGGGATCACAGGACTGTGCACTATGCTAGGAAGTTGGACCATTGCTCTGGAAGATGAGGGAGCAAGCCTTCCCCAAACTGTTGACAGGCAAACTACATGGATGTGTCTACCTGACATTGAGTCAGGGTGGACTTGAAAGGATCTTTGTCTGAGTGGGTGGGCAGGCATATAAATACAAAAGGAGGCAAGTGGGCTGCCTTAGGAAGAGAGGACACAAACCAATCATCAGAGAAGGTAGGTAGTTTTTTTGCAACTGTTACATTATTAATAATGACAGGCTGAGTTAAGTGAACTCAATGCTGTGCATCTTTACTACACTCAGATTCACCTTGTTGCAAAAACATAATTCAGAACAAATGCGTCATTGTTTCTTTTTACATTCACATTTTTTCTATTAGTTAGGAAATGGGTAACACTCAGCATGGATATCGTTTCCCAATTTTAGTAGCTTCAAAGTGAAAAACAAGAGTGAAATTTTTTTTTATGTTCCACTGTTTTCCCTGGTAGGACACTCAACACAGCATGGTAGATTGTGTTTCTGTTCCACTAAAAAACAGAGATATTCTTTGTTTCATCAGAAGGCAAATCAAATGAAATGTCCCAACCATGTCTGTTGTGTTTCAACCTAGAGAAAATCTTTTCACTGTTTTGTGCACTAAGTATGGTAGTAATCACTTATTTCTATTCATGAAGGTGAAAACCTATCAATCCTATAAACCACAGATAACTATGATCTTGCACTGCTCATAGTATTTTTATGTAATATAATTTTATCTTTTTTAACATGTGTTGTATATAAATTTAGATTCCTTAATTTTGAAACAGAAGAACACATTTATAGATAATCAAAGCTTTTATTTAGTTTTTGCACTATATTAACTCATGTTAACAGTTTTTAGGAGCAACATTACGCCATGCTTTCCTAATTTCATTTCACTTTCTGCGCACTGTCCAGAATCCTGGCTATTGAGGTAGTCTATAAGGATTGTAAATATATAACTCTTGTTAAATTAATGACACTTCTGACTCCCATGCCTTACTTAATATTCATTAAAGTAGTTTGTTCTAACATACCTAAAATATTGGCTAAAAGCAGCCAACACATTTTTATGTGCTTTGAAGGAAACTCCTTTGACCACCAACATACAATCGCAGAGAAGACCCTGTATCCGCTGATCGTGGAGCTGCTGAAGGAGGTGACAACTGTGATTAGCAAAAGCATCCATACTAGAACGTGTCTATGTTATCTAAAAAAGAAAAAAAAATACCATACTTTAGGGATACAGTTATACTGGTAAGCAGGTGCTACATTTTATAGTCATATACATCAGAGCTATTCTATGCAAAAGGGTTATATGTTATATTGTTTTAAAATGCAAACCAAATCACACAGCACAGCGGCAAGTTTCCTAGAAAATCCCCATTTCACTTTTTCACCAGGTAGCTTTCTTAACAAACTGAAGCCATACAGTAGATTCGATATATCTTGATCTTCCTAAAGTCTCCCAAAAGCATCTCATAATTAGAATACTATTTTACAGTAGTCCTCAGTGACTAACGTTTTGACGGTCTCCAGCTTGCAATTATGAGGGTGAGGCAAACTGTAGTCACATGATCACAATTTCCCATGTTTCCTGCCAGCTCTACATAAGCAATGTCACTGGGGAAGCCACCAGGAAATCGAAAGTTGCTCCTATTGATCCCTGCCTGCTTCCCTGCTATTCCTGTCTTCTGTATAATAATCCGTGCAGCCCTGGGGTTACAACAGCAACCCAGACTGCCGGGATTCCCAATACTAAGCGATGCAGTCACATGATATTGTGCTTTATGACCACATCGCTTAGCAACGGCAAGTCTGGTACCGATTGCCAAAGTAACCTGAAGGTTACCTGTGCCTATTTCATTTATTTACAGGAAGTAGATGGTGTGTCCACAGGTGGCATAAGTGAAACAGCCTGCAAACATGCAAGTTAGCAGCAATAGAAGTGGAACGAACCCAGGCCACAAGCAGCAGCCTAGGCAGGACTATAATGGGAGAAAGCAGTTCCACAAAATGCCACAAATATCCAAAGGTGGCACTTTGACAGGGGGTGCCAGAACTTCATTAAAGCCCAGTCCACCACCACCCCCAACTAGAGGCATTGGTGAATTTTATGTTGATAAAGGAGTCAAGATGAAATATGTCTGAGGGGTTTATCCCCAAGTAGCCAAAGGTGAGGCTGCAGCTACTCTGCCAACTGACAGACCCCCAAGGAAGAAAGGCTCTAAATCAAAAAAACTCCTGAAAAGAAACCGAACAAGAAAGGACAAGATGGCAGAAGCCTTCGGCTACTGGGGAAAAGCCAAGAGGTGCCTCCCACAGACCAGAGTGTGTGACGGGGCTGCCGTGGAGGCCCAGCTGCTCATGGAGAATTAAATAACACGGCCTCAGACACACCTTCCAAGAGTGCGTTGAATGAACTTCAGACAGTCCTTGACTTGCAATGGTTCAATTAGCGACCGTTCAGTTACAACATCATTGACAAAAGTGACTTATGACCATTTCTCGCCCTTATGACCATTACAGCATCCCCGTGGTCACATGATCAAACTTCAGACCCTTGGTGACCAACTCACATTTATGACGGTTGCATTGTCCCGGGTCACGTGATCCTCTTTTGCAACCTTCCGAGGAGCAAAGTCAATGGGGAAGCCAGATTCATTTAACAACTTTGTTACTAACTTAACACCTGCAATGATTCACTGAACAGCTGTGGGGAAAAAGATAGTAAAATGGGACAAAGCAATCTTAGCAACAGAAAAGCCCCCCCACCCGCCATTGTGGTCGTAAATCGAGGACTACCTGCATAATGGGCCAGATGAACTCAACGTTTCCTTATTCTGGAAAGTAAAGGCAGAAGGAGAACGAAGCAGCCAAAACTGCGCATCTCGCTGCAAGAGGAAAATCGGGATGCAACCTAGAAACTAACGGCGTAATTTCCATCGGGAGGATACCGGAGGGGATCCCCACAACCGCGCAGGGACACGTGTCAGCCCACCCGGAAAAAGCGGCTGATGGTCTGGGGAACCTCGCCACACCTAACAGGTCGAGCACCGAGGAAGGGGGAGGAGGGGGGGGGCTCCCTCGGTTATTGGCGGAGCGGAGCGTCGGCGGACGAAAGGCAGAAAAACGCAGCAAGCGACTCACAGCCAGGTGGGGAAGGACCCCGAGGAGGGGAGGAGCAGGAGAAGAGCCGGGCGCCGACGCCATGGGGACGCTTCCAAACGGACACCCCGCCCCGCCCCCCCCCCGCTGCGGCAACACGTCAGCCACTCCTGGCCGGAAGTCGGGCAGCGTGACCATAGAGAGCGACGTACGATGCGTCTCGAGAACGCCGCCGGAACGGGCCTCTTTGCCTGACCACCGCTGGCGGCCTGGGTGTTCCTCTCGTCCGGAGCTCGGCCGGTTTGAGCGCCCGTGCGAGGTGCGGCTTTCCTCACACGAGAGCGGTCCGTACTCCGACTGGCGGGTTTTTTCTCCCGGGCGGCCTCTTCGCAGCTGGGGCCCAGTTCTTCCCCTCCAGGGCTGGGGCGGTTAATGAGGCATGCGATGGAGGGGGGAGGGGGCGCCGCGGGACCCCGGCAACAGCCGAAAAAGCCTCCCAGCCCCTGCGAGGCCTCCGGGTGGGGTGGGACAGGTGTAAGTGGGGGCATAAACATCGGAGGGCGGCAGGGGACTCCCGCTCGGGGCCCCTTCCTGCTGCTCTTCGTGCAACGTTGCTCACCCCCCCCCCACCCTTTGTGGTTGGCAAGAATAAAAACACAGTTGCTGGCAGCGATGATGTTCCCTGTGGGCTGCTCCGAGTAAAAGTAGTTTTCTTATCGTGTTGTGCTTGGGTAGTTTTTGTTCTCTGAAACAGAATTTCTAATCCTACATCAGGTTGCTAATCCTGTTTTCAATGTATTTCTAGGATTTGTTGAAGAGCCGTGAATCAGACTTCGAAGGAACAGATATCGTTTTCCAGAATGGTGTTTTTCACATGTAATGCCTGCGGAGAAGCCCTGAAGAAGGGACAGGTGGAAAAGCATGTGAATATGTGCCAAAACTGTCAGTGTCTGTCTTGCATGGATTGCGGGAAGGATTTCTGGTAGGTTGAAACCAGCCTGTGTCTTCACTATTTGGCACTGGGAGTCTTCTAGGGAAGCTTTTCAATAGATGTTGCAGCATCAGGCCAGCCTTATCTGAGTACAAAAGTTAATAAAAAAATTCTATTCTATTCTATTCTAAAAGGCCTGGCTAGTGCGCTGCCTGGGATCTCCAGAACTGTGAGCCAGACTGGGATGTCAAAAAAAAGGGGGGGGGGGCTCTGTGTTATTACCAAGAATTCTCCAACTTCCAGCCTGACCTGAAGGATGCAGTAGAAGCATTGGAACTATGGCTTATCACTCGCAAGCAGCATGCTTGGCTTTATAGCCATAGCAGAAAAAGCTAAACTAAAATAAATAAACATCCGATGTAGCTCAGATTATAGGGAAAGAAATCTCTAGGAACATCTGGGAAAGTAACAGAAAGGTTAATAGAGCCAAATGTGGGCAAGCTATGAAAAATTGACAGAGATAGGAAATAAGAGAGTTAATATAATTTATTTTGAGAAAAGGTAAATTTGGAAAGAGGAGGGGGAGAAATTTAAAACTTCCTAAGGTCAGCCTAAGTAATTGATTATCTCTTAACTTGAACGCAATCTTGAGTTTCAGCATGTTGCATTTGTATACCGCTGGATTTCAGCAAAAATGGGGGTGGGGAGGTTTAACCACTGGGAAAAAAACAGCAAATTTATCAGCAATTACAAAGCAAGTGTAATGGTGATCATTCGGATTCAAAGGCCCTCTGGAAGGACTCCATCTTCAGCTGCTTCCCAACAGCAGTGATGAAGGTTCTTACCTAATCTCTAGGAGGAGAGCACTCTATAAAGGGGTTTACCCTGGAGAAAACCTTGACATAATTTTCAGGTTTCAAGGGGATTCCAGAATAAAAACAAAAATATATTTGTACTTCACAATACAACTTATTTCTAACCTGCAAAATCCAAATTATGCAATATTTACAGCAGCTAAGTGGAGGCAGGCAAAAATGTCCACCAACTAGCATTGCATGGCATAAGAAAAAACATTATTTTTTTCAGTCATACCCTCTTGTGGAGCAGTTGGGAAAAAAGCTACTGTATTTTTTTGGAGTATAAGATGCACCTTTCCCCCCCTAAAAGAGGGTGGAAATGTTGGTGCGTGTTATACACCAAATACAGCCATTTTTGGCATCCCAAAGCCCCACCCCGCTTGTTCTATTTTTGAGAAAAACAGGCCCATTTTTGCCCTATTTTCGCAAAAACGATGTTTTTGCTCTCCCCCAGCCACACTGCAAGCTTCCCAAACCCTCTGCGCACCCTGTTTTTCACAAAAACGGACCCATTTTTCAGCCTTTTTTGCGAAAAATGGGTCACACAGGTCGTTTGAGAGGCTCCTGAGGGCCAGGGAGGGCAGAAACCTTTTTTTCCTTTCTTACCTCTTTGAAATCTTGGTGTGTCTTATACACTGGTACATCTTATAATCCAAAAAATATGGTAGCTTAGACCTATCAATGTCTTTCAAGTTAGTTATGCTGCTTTAATATATTTCAGCAAAATGTTTGGGAAGAGCTCTGAAAAATGCCTTCCATTAAGGGTTATTTAAATCTGCATTTAAAATGCAGGGATGATGATTATAAATACCATGTGAAGTGCCTAAGTGAAGATCAAAAGTATGGAGGAAAGAATTACGAAGCCAAAGTCCTCAAAGGAGACGTCAAGCAGCAGGAATGGATTCAGGTGAAGTAGACCTAGCAAACCATAAACTGCATTTAATTTTTTTAAAAACATACTTATTTGTTATACCCCACACTTTCTATAATGACACCCAAGGCCAAGTAAAATTAAATAAAACTAAGTAATGTAATATAATGCTATACTTAGAGTTATGTCAATTTATTAAATGAACTTCAGTATTTTAACAATATGTAATACTGTAGCAATTCACAATACAAAATTCAATGCGACAATAGGAAATATAAAACGTTCTACTGGTGTATTACCCAGTCATATTAGCCTGATTTTCATTTGCAGAAGATTCATGAAATAATAAAGGAAACTAACATTAATGTCAAAGTTCGAGATATTTTACAACAGATGTATGCCTATGACAATATTCCACGAAAGAAACGCAAATTTCAGGTATGTTAATAGGTTAAGTATTTATGCCTCAAACCTGACCTGGTATAAGGTAGACTTTCTTTATTATGATTCCTTAAAGCAAAAGTAACTTCTCTTAAAGAATCCACATAATTCAGTGTTTCTTAAATTATACTGTGGAAAACACATGTTTTCCAAATAATTTGAAAACCCTGAGACCCTATTTTTTTTTACTTATTTAAGCCCCATTTAATTACACATTTGTGCCTCCTAGTGATCTCACTACTTGAGCCCTTCTGGCCCCATCAGTGAACACGTCTAGGGTTAAGGAGCAGAGATGCCACTGCAGGCAACCTCAGGATGGTCAGAAGGACATGCGGTTCCACTTTGGCCACTAATCACGAGTGCTGTACCCTTGAGGGGCTAAAGCCTGTGGCAAAATTATAGCAGCCTATTTGGAAAATTCTGTACATTTGGTTGTTAACAGACTCTGGAAGAAGTAGTTTTAGAACAGGTAGTTGCCTTCTGCTGATTTACTACTTTTGTCAGAAAATGCATTTGTGTTCTGGTTAAACAGGGGTTTTTTCCCCTTCTGCCTAAATAGAACTGGATGGCCAACAGTTTGAAAATCCACAATATTACTCTACAGGATCAAGTATGGGATATTTTTTCAGAAGCAACAAGAAAGGTAAGCAAACCAGTTACTGCTGCATTTGGAATATATTGTGATAAGCATATTGGGGGAGTGCAGGAGGAAGCTTGGGCTGGGAAAGGGCTTGGCTCAGGATGGGTCCTTGCCTAGTGACCAGTGGGTTTCATTTAATAATGGCAGTGGGAAGTGCCATGATTGCTGTTGTTAAGCTATGCGGTCACATAATGTGCCTTATGACCAGATTGTTTAACTGGAAATTACTGTTATCAACTGAGGACTTACTTGTATGTGTATTTGGGTTTAATACTGGAAAAAATTAAAGGAAATAAACTTGAAATCTGAGAAGAATTCAAGCCAGATAAAAACCGTTGTATTTGGCCTTTGAAAATCTGATAAGAGAGACAATGTAGATAGTTGGTAAACATTTTTTTTTCTCTAGCAAGCTCTTTGGTAAATGAAAAACATGGATCCTGCCACCCTAGTTTCCTTTAGTTTTAATAAATCTCAGAAAACTGACCATAAATAGATTAACTGCTGTTCCCACACAGGGAGGGTAGCTGGGAACTGTTGAGCTATTGCCAGTTGAAAGTTATGTCAGTAGCCCGTGTAGAAAATCTTAAAGAGTGACGTTTTCATTTTCAGTATCCTTGGCTAGATCAAATACTGCAAAACTCTGCCTTTCAAATACATAGTTTGAAATACTCATCTTAATTTCAGTGAAACTTATTTCCCTCAAATGTTTTTGCTGCTTTGTTATCAGTTGATTTTAAGTGTCCGTTCCATGTTGGAATAGTATGTTTTGTATTGTTATATAAACTTATATTGTTATTGTGTTTGCAGTTTATTCTTTTTGCTATTTTTCTGTTTTGGAATGGTTTTAGTTGTAATTCATTTCGAGATCTTCCAACTATTGAAACAGAAGTGTACTAGGAGTAATAAAAAGAAATAGACTTCAAATGTACTAATACAATATTGGATTTGTCATGGTGATATATAATCCATTCATTTCTCCAACAGGAAACACTTGAAACCCAATCTGTAAAAAATGAAATTATGCCTATGGTATCAGAAAACAATATCACAAAGACTGAGAAACCAAAAGATAAAAAAAGTAAAAAGGAATCAAAAGAGAAAAAACGTATCAGAAAGCTAAAAGCTCAGCAAGAAAATTTGAAAGGTTTAAAAGGTGAAAAATCTAGGCAAGACATTTTTGAGGAAGGCAGCATAAAAATGCCCCAGAGTAATTATTTGAAGAAGGCAAAGCAAGAATCAGCTGGCTTTGTCAAAGTGCCAAGGAAGGGAAATGGCCCAGAAGCAGAAGAAGCTGAGACAGAGGCACGTGTGAAGAAACGCAAGAACAGCTGCACAAAAGGTCCTAATGTATTTTTCACGTTCTTCCTAATTTTGAAAGCTCAAAATCCATTTATCTTCCTCCATTAAATAATTATCAGGGAAAGAAAATGAAATGGGCTCTTTAAAGGCAGGGAGCAGAACTGGAAGAATTTTCATGTGAGGACTGAAAGCTAGTGAAATTAACAGCCCTGGGGAAGGCACTACATTAAGGAACAGGAGGTGGTTTTTTTTTGTTGGAATTAGACCCAGCAATGGAGAATAATGTGTAACTCAGAGCTGAGAGGTTGGGACCTTAAGTGTTCCCTGGGCTTGGCTTTTTTCTTGCAAACGTTAACATTTCAGTGACATTGCCACATTGGGTAATGAAATATTTGTAAAGAGAAAAGCAGATTCAGCTGCTATCAAGATTTTAACATGATGATGGTTCTCACCAAAAAGAGCCTTCTATTTTTTAAAAAATTTCTTCATATATCTCTCCCTACTCCCCTATATTACAGATGAGTCTCCCATTCCCACCAAAATAATGAGCTGCTTTGAAGTGGAAGAAAACAAAGATAAACATCAAGGTAACTTGGAAGTTTATCAAAGTTGTGTATTATGATGATAATGGAAAATGTCAGTTGAATCTCACAGGCATTAGTAGTATTTTCAAAAATGATTTGTAGATATCCTGCCATAAAGGGCTGATAGGTAGCTGGAATTTTGATATAGAATTTAGTGTTCAAAATGGACAAAGATGGCAGTAGAAAGACATTGTGTTTAAGGTTCCCTTTGGGGCACCTCTTGGTTGCCAGAAGTATTGGAAGAGAGTTTTTGACTCTAATCCAGGCTAGATTCAGGCCAGGGTTCTGAGGAGAAACTGCCTTGACTGCTTCTGATGGAAGGATGGAGGGATGGAGGGAGGCAAGTGAGAATGCCCTTCAGGCTATCACTCTTCCAAGCACTCCTTTGCTGGTACTGTTTTGAAGAGATGGGGTAGTTTGGTCTTGCAGAGCAGCAGGATGATTTTTAATAAAATGAGAAAAATCATGATTTATTATAAAACAAAATATTATAAATATTATTTATAAAACAAAAGATTTATTTTTCCAGTATTTTTTATTAAACAGTATTAAAACTTACAAACTGGCTTTACACAGGGTAACTGCTGCAAAGAATGATACAAAAGTATTGTATCATTCCCTTTGACAGATGAATGGCAAGTCAATGTGGAAATCATTTTTGGATTATAATATTGTATGTGACCTTGCACTACATCCAAAATTTGGGGTTCTTTCGATATAGAGTCTAGCTTTCAGTGATTTGTTAAATGCGTTTTGATCTTCAATTATTCTAATGGAATTGCTATAATTCCTAATCACCTATTTTCTGATTGACGCAATGACGATTATTACTGAGAATAATTTCTTGTACTTTAAAATGATTTAAGTGCCATACTTTTTAGTTATTTAAGATTAATGAAAATTTATCATTATCTAATTTTGTGATACTTGTAAATCTGTGTGCATTCGTTTTTGGGTGGGGAGGTTGCT
The DNA here is from genome assembly GCF_028640845.1 of Ahaetulla prasina. Lineage (NCBI taxonomy): Eukaryota > Metazoa > Chordata > Lepidosauria > Squamata > Colubridae > Ahaetulla > Ahaetulla prasina. The sequence goes on from NC_080546.1 coordinate 94,489,761, forward strand.
TTTTTCTCCCCCTTTTTTGTGTTTTTTTCCCCAAAAACAATAGTGATGAACCATAATAATATGTAGATGCTGTATACCATCCTGGGTTCTTGGGGAAAATTTGATGCATAGGAAAGCCAAAACTAGCTAAAGAATTGACAGCTGTGATTTCAAATTGTTGTGCATATAGTAATTTACTCAATGATGCCCCCCGCAAGGATACCCTAAGTCTTGCAAGTGGGGAGCTGGGAGTGGGTGGGGGGTGTTTTTGCATAGCAGCCTTTATAAATATACACATTTGATGCTTCTCCCCTCTTTGTGCTACTGGTTTTTGACATCCACATTACTCTAAAATGGTTTATGATATTTTTTCAAGCAAGACGATAGTCCCCAAAGCTGCCTTTGGCCGAATCAAAGCCTTAAGCAGTGTCATTCTTAATGTTTTAGGCACCAAGCTAGAAACCAGGAAACTGAGTTCTAGTTCTGTCTTGGACACAAAACCAGCTAGGTAACAAAGTTCTATCTCTTGGCCTTAAGAAGGAGGCAATAGCAACCACTTCTGAAAAAGAGGTTTGCAAAGAAAATTGGAACTGGCTAGACAGTTTCAGCAGTCAACACCGACTCGAAGGCATACACATATAGATAAACGTATAAATGAAGTACTGTTTTCAGTGGCAATATTTTAACCCAAGCATGTTATTGCAGAAACTTATAAAAAATACTTAGTACTATATCTGGTGCTTTTTTTTTTTTTTACTATTTTAAGTCAAAATGTAAGGAGATCATTTAATGTATTTTTATCAATTCTACAGGTAAATTCAACTGGAAAGGAACAATAAAAGCTGTTTTGAAGCAAGCACCTGACAATGAATTACCCATTAAGAAACTAAGGAAAAAGGTGAGTTGCATAAATTTATGAATATAAAATTGAAGAGGGAGCACTATAGAATGAAAAGAAAAGTGCTTTAAAGTATAGTAGACTGCTAAATAAATTCTAGCATGCTATGAGTTTCAGTTGCATTTCAGCAGTTTTACTGGTTGACATCTTTTTTTAAAAAACGTGTGTGGTAAATACACTGTTTGCAATCATTCATTTCATAGAATTGAAAATCAAGCTCCAGTGGCTAGCAAGCCACATTTTAACAGTGTGGTTTTGCAGTATTTATGCTCTTTGCTTAAACTTTATTGCTTAAAAATGGCTTTGACTTCATTTTTGAAAATTTAATTACACTGTAGTTCTGAAATCACAATTCTTGTACACATAATAGCACTTCTGTTCATTCGTGGAAAAGAACTGCTGATACTGTCCCCAAGGCAAGGTTACAGTGATTGTCCAATATATGAGCACAAACCCCTATGTTATCCCAGTCTAAATAAAATGTAGACCTATGGTTAACTCCTTAAAATTTAAATCCAGTGGAACTCAGTGGCTCTCGCATCCAATTCAATATCCTTTAATTGGCATTGTGTATTTCCTTTAAAACAGTCCTTTCTGCCACTAAATGTCAACTTTTCTTAATCTGGACAGTTTGCAAAAGTATGAACTTTAAAACATGTTTATCCAGTTAAACTATTACAATGATTTCTGGTACTTCATGTGTGGGGAAAAACAATTGCATTTACTACCATAAAACTGTTCTCTGCAATTTGGACATCATATATTTTATTAACAAGTTTTAATGAAAGTGAGAGAATTAAATGCTATCAGAAGTTTGAAAAGAAGGCATCTATAATAGTTTGGCTTTAACAGATTTAGATATGTGGCAAGCGCAGATATTGTTTTCTCAGGTTGCTCAGAATTGGCTGTAGGGATGACTTGGTTTCTGGCTTTTGTCTTCTTTTCCAAGTTCCATTCTGTTTTTTCTAACATAATTCAGTCTTTGAACTGCCTAGAATTACTGAAGCAGCAGAGTTCAGAGCCATTAATACAGAAATGCTGCTAAGCCCCAGGCATAATGAAAAACTACAATTTCCATTAATTTCCTAAAAACTATAAATAGTTTGGATTTAGTCTAGCAGCCTGGTCAAAGTTTTAAACATTGGGGAAAATATAATTAAATGAACAGGTCCCACATTGTAAAATTAAGTTGTAGGTGCAGATTATTTTCAATAGTTAAGCAAAAGGAAAATGTACATCTGCACATGCGATGAGCTTCTCACAATTTCCAAAGGAAAATGTTTGTGAGACAATCTAGAAAATCAGCTGAACTGAAAACAATCAAATCTTTGAATGATCTTTTTCTTTTCTTTTGTAGGTTATAACTCAGTATTACGCAGTCACAGGTGACCATCAGAAATCTGAAGAGGAAACCCTTGCCCTGTTTAAGAAGAAAGTCAGCAGCAATCCTAACTTTAGAATTTTAAAAGAAAAGGTTAAACTTGTAAAATAATTTTTAGGGGTCAGATGATATTTATTTTGTACCTTACCTTATTAACAAATAGAAAACTTTTTGTTATATGGAAATGAAATATAGCTGTATTTGATTGTAAATTCATTTCTTTTTTATAACATGAAAATTAAAGTTAAAAACATTTTATAAAAGACAAAAGCCCCATTGAAATATTTCTGTTATTAATCGAGAGCTACGTTTTCTGTTTGAATTGCTCGGCAACCTCGGTGAATGCTGGCTTTCTAAACTTTTAAGGGCATAAGAAAATACTTTAAATCAAATATGTAAGTGCCACTGAAAGCAATAAGTCTTCCTCTGGGGACAGACAGCCCTGACTTCCTCTCAAAACGAACTTTCCCACATGGCCAGCTTCCTGTCCATTCTCCACGTCCATGCCCCACTTCCTCTCCAAAAGCACCTTGCAGCACGGTCCACTGCCTTTTCCTGTCCTCTTTTCTGCTCTATGCTGGTAGAGTGCGCCTTTGCAGAAACCTGCTTAGGTTGGCCTACGCAGTAGTAAGGCCCAATTGGCTTCTCTATCAGCTACGTTCTTCCTCTCGAGCAGTTGGCTCCAGGAAGACCATCTAGGCTGTTATGTAAGACCAAACCATGCAAGTATTGAAAACCAAGCCAATCAACGTATTATTTTGTAGGCCACCCAGAATTCCTTCAATAATGAAATGGGTGGCATATAAACATAATAAATAAAACATGAACAATTAAAACAGTGGTAGTCAACCTGTTCCCTACCGCCCACTAGTGGGCGTTCCAGCTTTCATGGTGGGCGGTAGGGGTTTTGTCCGATACTGAAGCACTTTCCTTTTTTTAATTTAATTGACTTTAAAAAAAAATTTCATAGCATTATTTAAAAATATTTTCATTAGGTTTTCATAAAATTCCTCGTGACAATTTAAATTTCTGAAAATATATTATTTGTATCACTCGCACATAAGTTTAATACACGTTATATAAGTGAAACTAAATGGCGCTATAGTGCAACCGCAAACAAAAGAGCATCGTCCCAGAATAGCTCGTGCATCTCCCCCACCACCACCTAGCTGTAACAGACAAGCAGAGCTGGTAGCTGGCGCCCTCCCCAAACCCAATCCACGATGCACGAAAGGCATGCGCAGACAACGATCCACAGCGCATTACTGTGGAACCAGTGGGCGGTTAGAAAATTTTACTACTAACAAGAGATACAAAAGTGGGCGGTAGGTATAAAAAGGTTGACTACCCCTGAATTAGAAGCTTGAATTGTTACAGGTATGGAGGAGCTAGCTGCAGTTCAGTCTTACAAAGGGCTGCTGGTAAAAGACTTTACTCTTGGATTATGGCTTGGAAGAACAAACTGCTCTGAACCATCTCCTGATCGACCTTGAAAATGGGTAACTGAGAATTCATGAGAAAGCGTCATCTGTTTCCAGTGAATTTTCTGCCACATCGCTCCTCCCCCTCAAATCCCAAATTGGCTGTCTTTATCTTTCTTCCTTGTTACAGCAGTTAACTGGTCTTCTCAGTCCCTGAGGTGCTCCTTGTAAATGAGCACCAATTGGTGGGATTCTTCCATTGGTGCTACTGTGGCTCCCCACAGTTCTTTTGTCATAGGTGCCCCTCTATACTGGTGGCCAATGCTGAAGGGGGCAAAGAATGCTTGCTCTGACGCCATGTGCATTTACGATATGGACACAGGCACAGTGGGGGGACCAAAAGCAACTACATATAGCTGGAAGAGGGCAGGCTGCGCTCCTGTATTGTTGAGGCCTTTTCTATAGTCCTGAGGGGGAAAAAAAGGTTTTAGTTCTCATAACTAGGAAGGTGAATCTACCTATCTGGAGCTCTCTGGCTCAGAAATTGAATCTGTGTGTTCCTGGGATAAAGGAAACTTCCCTGCACAAAGTAGCCCTGAAAATAGCCTTTGCGTTTGCTGCTTTTGCTGGTTTTGTCAGCCCTCTTTGTTGTGCTGGGGTGTTTTAGGAGGACTGTGGGGGGAGAGGGGGTAGGGGGATGGAGCAAGTCCCAGGAGGCAACGTCGAAGCAGTAGCAGAGGGTGGGGATGAGGCGGGAGGCTGAAACCTGGCTAGTTCAGGCAAGGAGGCAGGTGGGTGATCGGCCTCCCCTCTTCGAGGTTGAAGCCACGCGGGTGTTTAAATGGAAGGCCCAGAATTGCTTCATAGTGAGATGGACGGCATACAAATTTGATCAATCTGTAACTTCATTTCAGGTCTCTTGCTGATAAAACCCATCATCCACAATGTAATCCCAGCTGAAAGGGTTGACCTGTCATTTGTTGCAGGAAGAGTGGGGTGGGGGGAACACGAAAGGCCAGAACTAAACCCTCTTGACAATTGTGGTAATGTGATGTAGCCTTGTAGGGCCTGCTTAAACAAACTCTTGGAAACACTATCATCATAATTAGAAATATGGGTTTTAAGAGCGCTTGCCTGATTTTTAGTGTTGGAAAAGGCCTTGATAAAAGGTGAGGTTCAGTGAATAATAACCTTTATTGTCACTGCACAACATATGTACAATGAGATTGGTGGAGCTCCCTCAGTGCACTCCCCCCAACACAATACAACTCACAATGGAAACAGAAAATCCCATACCCAATAAATCATATTAACAAACATCCAGTCCTATTACACCAGTGTGAACATGTTACACATTGCGCTGGTCCTGCAAGTCCATCATACTACATAGGATAAAAAATATTCTTCAGCCTGTTTGTGCGGCTGAAGAATATTTGTAGGATTTTTCAAAACAAAGCACAATGAAATTGAATCACAATGCTGTGTATTTGCAAATCTTTCTGACTCGTTTAGGGTCTTTATTAATAATTAATATTTTTAACAAACATCTTAGCCATTAACAGTAAGGTCGGTTCCCTCTGCTTGTTGAAAGATAACAAAAATACAACACTTTCTTAAGAAACAATTATGTTACATACAAACCTACAGTTTAACCAAAAGTTCATCCCCAGTGGTTTAGTCAGCATCGGAGTCAGGAAACCACATCAGAATGAACTTTTGCCTTTTGAGAGCAATTGCCACCTTGGGTTTTAGGCAATACCAAGGCAGGACAGGTAGTCCAAGGTCACGGCTTTTGTCTACCTTTGTCCAAAGCGAATCAGGGTTAGGAAGGTCAGGAGATTCCTTCCATCGCTGTCCAGATGGTCCAAAGGAGCCCGCCCACCACCCAGCCAAAAAGAAGGAAAAGCAGGTCTCTCCAGGCAACATGAGACTTCAGTCTTTGCAGAGTCTGGCTTGCACTTTGCTAATTTTCCCCAGTCACAGCTGCATTCAGTGATCAACAGGGCTTCAGCCTTTTGGGAAAAGCAGCAGAGAGACGAGGATGTGCTCCCTGTGTTTCCAGCCTACCACTGGCTGCTACAAAGGAATTCAGGAAAACAGTTGTCCTTGAGGAATTTGGAGGGGGGCGGGGTTGGCAGATTTCACTGAGGCTTAGGCTTTTCATTTTAGAAAGACGGGGAAGGAAATAGATGGAGAGTTTGGGAGCCAAAGAGAAGGCAGTAATAGGCAGTTGGAGAAATGGTAGGAGGTCAAACTGCCAGCGAACAGAAAAGACACAGGATGGATGACTGCCCATTCTGTCGCTAAAGATTACGGTTTTGGCAGGAGACAGTTTGGATGAACCTTTTTGAAGTCTCTTCCTACGCTCATGCCCACAACCGCTTGGTCTTTGGGAAAGGGCCTTTCCTGGCATGGCTGTGGAGCAGAATCCGTGGGTGACGCTAGCTGCCTTCTCCTTCCAGGTATTTTAAGAACAAGGTGAGAACGCATCTCTTTTGCCGAGCTTTTAATTTCTGAACAATTCTTACTTAATTTTAGGAATGATTTTAATTGTGTTAATATTGCTATAAATTACATTAATCAAATTGAGGAGCCTCGATGGTAAAAGAAACAAAGGTGGCTAGATATAAAATACCAAATATAAAATTAGAAATAACTATATATATAGAATACACTTTAAATCTTAGTGTACTAAATTAAACCATAGCAATAAATATAGCTGTAACCTAAAGTTTGAAAATCACCATAACAATCATGGTTGCCCTTAATTTAAACATAAACTCACGGAAGAGTGGCCTTAACAGAACACACCTTTAATACCAGTACTTTTGATTTTTAAATCATTAAGGTGCTTAGTTTGATCAAAATACCAAGTAAAAATCAGAGCAATGTTACTGTATGTGATTGAAAATAGTTGCAATTAAGAGTTGGGAGCAGCTCAGTCAAAGTGATGCACAATCACCCTATTATCAAATCCGACAGTCTGGTGAAGATTCGCTCTCCAGGGTCCTGTTGCTCTGGTAACTCTGCAGAGAAGGCCCTTTCCTATGGTCCAGATGCTTTGGTTTCCGGCCACAGGGAATGTTCAGAAAGGAACTGTGGGGCCATCTAAGCAGCAGCAGAATCCAAAATAGAATGGGAGGACGGGTAGCTTTGCTGATGAAGCACATGGCAGTTCCAATATTTTGGGTCCTATCGAGTCGGCACTGTTTCCCCATGGGGGCAACTTCAGTACCTGGTTTTTGTTTCTTTTCTCTTGCCCCTTTTGGTGAAAAAAGCTGCCTGTATAACATCGATTTCTTCCAATTTCTAGAACCGGGCTACTCGATGGATACAGGTAGAGTCCTGCCAAGAAGACATAACATCAGCCTGCCTTTTGGGAAAAAGAAGCAGTCGAGCATGTCGCTGCCAAGATGACCATTCTATCCTTTGCGTGGGGGATGGGGAAAGAGCAAGAGCTCGGAGCTTAAAGGTAAGGAGCGGGTGTTTTGTATTACATTTCTTAATGGGCGCCACTGAACCAGTGATGTAGATAAGTGCGTCTCAAGCAGGGGTGAAATGCTCACGGTTCTAGCCAGCTCACGGTTCGGACCGGATCACTCGATCCGGTAGCAATTATGGCGGGTGGTTCGGAGAACTGGTAGCAAAAATCCCTGCCCCCCCCCCAAGGCCAGCTGAGCCCTGCGATCATCAGAGTTTTTTTTTTTTTTACTTTAAAAGCATTTTTTCTTCGGCCAAAAAGACGATTATCAGAGCCTTTGGTAGAAAAAAGGCTCTGACGATCCCAGCTGAGTTGCCTGATCATCAGAGACTTTTAAAAGCATTTTTTACAACCTCTTCAGCCAAAGAGGTTATAGAAAAAATGCTTTTAAATGTAAAAAAAAAAAAAGCCACACCCACCCAGTCACATTACCCCCCACGAGGCCACAGCCACAGAACCGATAGTAACAAATTTTACATTTCACCCCTGCTCTCCAGCCCTAGCAAACGACTTTTCCCAGCAGGATCACACATCTGGGACAGGTCAGGGTCCAGGTCAGGGGTCAAGGGTCAAGGGGTCAAGGGTCGGGGTCAGGGTCGGGGTCAGGGATGAGGGACAGGGGTCAGGGTGTCAGAGTTAGGGGTCCGTGATTGGGGTCAGGGTTAAGGTCAGGGGTTAATAATAATAATAATAATAATTTAATTTGTATACCGCCCTTCTCCCGGAGGACTCAGGGCGGTGAACAGGCAAATAAAATAAAAACAATACATTTCAATAAAAACAATATTTAAAAAACTTATTCCAATAGCCTAAATTTAAAATACAATACGAAATATAAAATAAACCCCAATAAAATCCATATTTAAAACCCTATTAAGCCAGTCCTGCTCGAAAGAATAGATATGTTTTAAGCTCGCGGCGAAAGGTCCGGAGGTCTGGAAGTTGTCGAAGTCCTGGTGGAAGCTCATTCCAGAGGGTAGGTGCCCCCACAGAGAAGGCTCTCCCCCTGGGGGTCGCCAGCCTGCACTGTCTGGCTGACGGCACCCTGAGGAGGCCCTCTATGAGAGCGCATCGTCGGTGGGAGGCATGTGGTAACAGAAGGCGGTCCCAAGATATCCCGGTCCTATGCCATGGAGCGCTTTAAAGGTGGTAACCAACACCTTGAAGTGCACTCGAAAACCACAGGTAGCCAGTGCAGCCTGCGCAGGATCGGTGTTATATGGGAGCCACGAGTGGCTCCTCTATCACCCGCTGGCTGCATTCTGAACTAACTGAAGTCTCCGGTGCACCTCAAGGGAGCCCCATGTAGAGAGCGTTACAGTAGTCCAGGCGAGAAGTGACGAGGGCATGAGTGACCGTGCATAAGGCATCCCGGTCTAGAAAGGCGCAACTGGCGGACCAGGCGAACCTGGTAAAAGCTCTCCTGGAGACGGTCGCCAAATGATCTTCAAAGGACAACCGTCCATCCAGGAGAACCCCAAATTGCGCACCTCTCCATTGGGGCCAATGATTCGCCCAACAGTCAGCCGCGGTTGCAGCTGACTGTACCGGGATGCCGCATCCACAGCCACTCAGTCTTGGAGGGGTTGAGCTTGAGCCTGTTTCTCCCCATCCAGACCCGCACGGCCTCCACACACCGAGACAACACTTCAACAGCTTCATTGGGGTGGTCAGGGGTGGAAATGTACAGCTGGGTGTCATCCGCGACAGTTGATAACTCACCCCAAAACCACTGATGACCTCGCCCAGCGGCTTCATGTAGATGTTGAACAGGAGAGGTGAGAGAACCGACCCCTGTGGCACCCCACAAAGGAGGTGCCTCGAGGTCGACCTCTGCCCCCCTGCCAACACCGTCTGCGATCGGTCGGAGAGATAGGATGAGAACCACTGAAACACGGTGCCTCCCACACCCAATCCCCCCAACCGCCGCAGCAGGATACCATGGTCGATAGTATCAAAAGCTGCTGAGAGATCAAGGAGAACCAGGGCAGAGGAATAACCCCTATCCCGGGCCCTCCAGAGGTCATCCACCAATGCGACCAAAGCTGTCTCCGTGCTGTACCCAGGTCGGAAACTGGACTGGAACGGGTCTAGATAGACAGATTCATCCAGGTACTGGGGTAACTGGTGTGCCACCACACTCTCAACAACCTTCGCCACAAAGCGAAGGTTGGAGACTGGACGATAGTTACTCAAAACAGCTGGGTCCAGGGAAGGCTTCTTGAGGAGGGGTCTCACCACCGCCTCTTTCAAGGTGGTGGGAACAACACTCTCCCTCAGAGAAGCGTTAACAATCCCTGAGCCAGCCTCGTAACCTCCCGGTGGCCAGCACCAACCAGGAGGGACACGGGTCCAATAAACATGTGGTGGCATTCAGCCGCCCCAGCAACCTGTCCATGTCCTCGGGAGCCACAGGGTCAAACTCCTCCCAGATGGTCTCAACAAGACTAGCCTCCGTCACCTCACCCGAAACTACCCAGTTTTGGTCCAGACCGTCCCGAAGCTGAGCGATTTTGTCAAACAGATACCTGCTGAAATCCTCAGCACAACCCTGTAAGGCGTCATCGCAACCCTCCTGGTTAAGGAGGGAGCGAGTCACCCTAAACAGGGCGGCTGGGCGGTTCTCTGCTGACGCATTGAGGGTAGAGACATAGGCCCGCTTGGCCTCCCTCAATGCCACTAGATAGGTCTGAGTAAAAGACCTAACTAGTATTCGGTCAGCTTCGGAACGGCCGGACCTCCACGCGCTCTCTAGGCGTCTTCTCCGGGTTAGGGTTAAGGTTAGGGGTCAGGGTCGGAGGTCAAGATTAGGGGTCGGGGTCAGGTTTAGGGGTTACGGTTAGGGTTAGAGTTACGGTTTAGGGTTAGGGGTTGGGGTTAAGGTTAGGATTAGGGTTAGGGTTAGGGCTAGTGTTTGGGGTTAGAGTTAGGGATTGGGGTCAGGGCCAGGGTTATTTTGTATCTTGTATTATTAAATCCCTTATTATTAACATTAATAGGGCAACAGGAGGCTCAGGGGCTACAACACAGGCACAGAAGAAGGAATCCTTCAAGACGTAAACCGAGTTAAAAAGATCTATGATGGTCTCAGTGCTAACGGTAAGGGACAGAAAAGAGTGCCATCCTGCGGTTAAAGCAGGTTATAGCAGCCACCCAAAGAAAAACCTTTTAAATGGCATTTTAAGGTTATTCTTTATTATTAAAAGCTTGTTCTTAATAGGCCACCTTAACTTGGTTTATGGCGTTTGAAGCAGGATTTCTTTTACTGCGCCCGCGCTGCAGCAAACGGGACTCCCGTTGCCCTAATATTAACAAGGTGTCAATAATAAAGATACAGGATAATAACCTTAACATCCCATTAAAAAGGGTGGTTTCTTTTTGTGTCTGCAATACCCGCTTTGACCACAGGATGGCAGTTTTCTACCCCATAGCATTAACATTCTGATGGCCTCAATGCTATTGCTAAGGGACAGAAAACCGTGCCCTCCTGTGGTCAAAGAAGGAATAGCAGACACACACACAAAACCCTTTTGACGGATTTTACGTTTTATTATTCTGTATCTTTATTATTCAACGCCTCACGATTAACATTAATACGGCAACAGGATGCCCAGGGGCCGCCACACCGGCACAGAAGGAATCCTGCTTCAAAAGAGTTAAACCGATTTTAAAAGGCCTACGATGGCTTCAGCGCTATCGGTAAGGGACAGAAAATTGTGCCATCAGAT